>NC_136879.1:37599408-37764408 GCF_949152265.1 Phoxinus phoxinus
TCCAACATCATCGTCATGGAGGCGCAGTGGGAGGGCTTGTGGATGGCGTGCATTCGGCAGGCGGACATCCGAATGCAGTGCAAGATCTACGACTCGCTGCTCATCCTGCCGGGAGACATCCAGGCGGCCCGCGGGCTCATGTGTGTGTCCATCGCGCTCGCCGTCCTCGCCGTCCTGGTGTCCGCCTGCGGGATGAGGAGCACAGACTGCCTTCAGGACCACAGCAGTGGCAAGAACGTGATCCTGCTGGTGGGCGGCTGTCTGTTCGTCGTGTCCGGCCTCGCCACTCTCATCCCCGTCAGCTGGACCACTCACTCCATCATACGAGACTTTTATAACCCCATGGTGCTGGAGTCGCAGAAGCGCGAGATCGGGCAGGCGCTGTACGTCGGCTTCGCCACGTTCCTGGTCCTCCTGGTCGCAGGGGTGATCCTGCTGTGCCGGTACGGCCCTCGACAGAGGAAGGACGAGGAGGACGGGACGTATGTCCCGGTGGAAATGAGCGTGTTGGAACGGACTCCCTCTTTTAACCCTAACTGGAAGAGTCAGTACGTCTGACCGAGATAAATGTCCAGTTGTTTATTTATGTCTTTTTAGTTTTATTACTTTTCAAGCTTTTGTTGGCGTCTTGGTCTGATGAATCTTGGAAAATCTCTGTGTTGGATTCTGGTTAAGATTAAATGTTACTCACTAACTAACTAAATGCATTCAGTCTATATGAAGTGTAATATGATATGATCATATATTATATTTTTAATACATTTTGGGTTGAATTGATTTATTGTAGTTCTGTACTTGTAAGGAAAAACTGAAACTAACTTGTGCATCTATCACAAACATATGATTTGCCTATTTGTGTTTTTAAATTAAATCATTCAATTATGAATGAGACTAAACAATCTGTCATGGTAATCATCTAAAATTCATTATTTGCAAAAAAAATTATACATTGAAATTAACTTGATTATGATTTACCCGGCCACTTTTAAACTTTCATATCTGAATTGTTCAGTTATGAATAAGACTAAACTAGCCGTTGTGATAATCATGCATTAATTGCACAAAAAAATTAGTTCATTTTAATGTTTTTTATGATCAAATATTATTTTATTATAAATATTTATTTTTTAATATTTATACTTATAAATACTGCACTATTAAATATTATAATAATTGTACTTCAGTAATTGTAAGATTTATTGTAATATTAAATGTGCTAGTTACAATTAAGTGATAAAGGGTCATTTAAACACTAAAGTTGTGTGATTCTCAGAGAAAACTTTCATTGCTCAGTATTTTGTCTCAGATCTTTCTCAAAGTTCTTTTGGAGGAATAAAAGTGGAAATAAATAAGACCGCAAACCTGTAGATGAATGTGCAGCAGCTCAGATCATTTGCCTGTGAAATAAATGGATGAGAAATTATTATGAGTTCATATTAAAATCTTTGACTTTTGATTGCGTCTTTTCCTCAGGAGAAACATCTGAGAAGCTGAACGTTTCAGCAAAAGTCCTTTCATGAGCAATAATTGAGATATTAAATAGATCTTATTTTATTAATTGTCTTTCCTTTAGGTTTGATGCATAATTCTTTGATTTTGGCATGATAGGATTTTAACTAAAAAGAGTTGCATTAATCAAATACACTCTACCCAGCTGTATATACAAAAGTAGATAAAAACATGCTGATAAATACTGGCCGTCTGCATGAGATTTGCATCTGACATGCTGAGATATTTGAGCAACACCCACATGCATTTATTAGCTGTAAGTGAAACTACATGTAAGCTATACACTGATGACTGATGTTAGATGGATTAGATATCGTGTGTGTGTGTGTGTGTGTGTGTGTGTGTGTGTGTGTGTGTGTGTGTGTGTGTGTGTGTGTGTGTGTGTGTGTGTGTGTGTGTGTGTGTGTGTGTGTGTGTGTGTGTGTGTGTGTGTGTGTGTGTGTGTGTGTGTGTGTGTGTGTGTGTGTGTGTGTGACACAAGCCATCTCAGGTTCCACCCTCTCCATCTCTTGTATAGCGTTCGTTGTATTTGCGTTTCTTACCTGGAAGTGCTGTAATACCTGACACACACCTGACCTCTCACTGAGAGACAGCAGCCGAAGCTCAGGGGAATCATGGTACATTTATGTCTATGAACCTTTTGATAAAATAAGTCAGAGATCTCCATATGAACTGAAACATTTCTCAGCAAATTCTTCCACAGATGAAACATTAAATGATCTGATTCTGAGCTGCTATCAGCATTCATTTTGTTTCTCTGTAGTTTTAATTGATGTAAAATATTGATATTGATTTTATTTTTTATTTTTCCTAAGAAATCTTAAAAAACACACGTATGAGACAAAGTTAAAACTTGAATGAAATATTACTCGGAACACAATCCGAGTATAGTGTAAAGTAATTATATATATAGTTTTGTCTATAATTTTTATATATTTTTCTTACACCTACAGTGCTAAATCATTTTTTTATTTTATTGCCCAAGCTGGATAATATTTATTTATTGAATTATTTACATCTTGGATTTGTTTATATTTATAATAATAATAATTGTTGTTGTTGTTGTTAAATGAGGAATAATATTGCATATACCCGTGTTATGAAATGTCAAACTACAGGTGAAACTCGAAAAATTTTAATATGGTGCAAAAGTTCATTTATTTCAGTAATTCAACTTAAAAGGTGAAATTAATATATTATATAGACTCATTACATGCAAAGTGATATATTTCAAGCATTTATTTCTTATAATTTTGATGATTAAGGCTTTTTTACTATTAGTTTCACCTTTTTAAGTTGAATTACTCAAATAAATGAACTTTTGTACGAAATTTTTTCCGAATTTAACCTGTAGTCATTGTCATTCACAAATGTATATATATTTATTGGTATTTATATTGTATTCATTTTATATTACAGTAGTCAACATTTGAAGTGGATCAAAACAGTTCATCAAAGTTGTCCTAAGACGAGAACGGGTATTGTTCAAAATTCATGTATAACTTTGATGAAAGGTTTTGATGAACTTCAGATGTTAACTACTGTATTTTTAGTAGTATTAGTATTATGTATTTTATAACTTGAAAATTACCTTGAAATCTTACCTTGAAAGTTACCATTTACCGTAAATTACATTTTAATTTAATTTTAAATAAATCCTATACACATCAACAAGCTATTTTGTGTTTGCATTGAATATAATGCTCATGTTTAGAAGTCACCTAATGGCAGAAGTCATTTGTTTGAATATTTCAAGTATCACCAGTTTCCTTCGAGGTGATTATCAGATGTTTTTAGGAGGAGGAGAACCAGTCTGATCACATAACATCATTAACATTTTTTCTTGGCTGTAAATATGTGTCATCTGGATTTTCCGGTCTCATTTGAGAAACACCGCAGTGAAGGAGAGCTGTGTTCTGTGTTTGGTTCTCCTCGACCATCATGTCTTACACGGCCGGGTCTTATATGGCCAAGTCCTATGCGGACAAATCCTACGCAGGCAAAGCCTATGGGGGCAGTGTGTACACGGGCTATCCCAATGAGAAGTCTGCGGAGGAAATATACGAGGAGCAGCTCAAGGTCGAGAAGAGGAAGAGACGGGAGTCCATGTGCTGTGAGGTGGTGGCGCTGGTCATCGGCTTTTTCGGATTGGTCGGCGTCGCCGCCGTCACGGGCCTCCCGATGTGGAAGGTGACGGCGTTCATCGAGGAGAACATCATCACGATGGAGACGCGTTGGGAAGGCTTGTGGATGAACTGCTTCCGGCAAGCCAACATCCGTATGCAATGCAAGGTCTACGATTCTCTGCTGTACCTTCCAGCCGAACTCCAGGCTGCCAGGGGTCTCATGTGCTGCTCCATCGCGTTGTCCGCCTTCGCCTGCATCGTGTCAGCCGTAGGAATGCGCTGTACCCGTCTGGTGGACTCCCGTCCCAGGACCAAGCACATTGTTTTGGTGAGTGGAGGGTGTTTGTTCCTGGCCGGCTGCTTGACCACCATCATTCCCGTGTCGTGGACGGCTCACGCCATCATCCGAGACTTCTACAACCCCTTGTTGCTCGACGCTCAACGCAGAGAGCTTGGGGAGGCGCTTTACATCGGATGGGTCACTTCTGCGTTGCTCTTCTGCGCCGGGGTGATTCTGCTCTGTCGACATGCCCCGCGGACACAGGACAGAGAGGACATGGCTGCTGTGATGTATCGTGCCGGATCGGCCCCGTATAACTACAACTACAGGCCCGGATATGGATACCCTTACGGACAACCCGCATATCAACCGGCCTATTCTTCCGTTCCACCCTCAGTCTATAACCAGCCGAGATATTAAAACACACACAGCGAGCGCTGCACTTTACCACTAAAACCTCCCAAAGAGACTCCAGTGCTGAAAGAACTTGAGATGGGAACGAACATTCAGAAGAAAATGGAGCCTATTTGTTGATAATATATGACTGTATATGTGATGCTTGATTTTTTTAATGCATTTCCTTCTTGCCTATATTATAAAATTCTGTTCATAATTTACACTTGTACAAAAATAGGATGAAATGTGCTACATTTAAAAACAGCAACGTGGGATATTTCCACACAGATTTAATGTTGACTCTGTGACTTTTTTTTTTCACTTTGTACATTTTTAAAGCACTGGTTTGACTTTAATTATATTAAAAAGATATTAAAAAAATTATGTGTAAAAAGAACTGTGGATGTACTATTTTCTGGTCTAGTCTCAAAACATTCCCTTCCTGGATCTAACAGCATGATTTTGCTGTTTTTTCGACCAGCATAGTTTTGGCGACGCTGGTCGAACCAGTTCAGGTGGTTTTCCAGTGTTTGTTTCTCTCGTGTTGTCAGAGGAAATGTTCCACAACCTCAAAATGTCACACCCTTAATGCAAATTTACCAGCAGACATGAGTGACAATGACTGTTTTTGTGTGACAAAAAAAAAAAGATGTGCAAGTGCATTAAATCTTGAATTACTTATGGAAATGAACTTAATACCAGAAGGTCATGGTCACACTTGTCAGTCGTCTTGTAGAGAACAAAAACTCGTTTTTTTACTTGTAGAGAAGAGAAACTCGAGTAGTGCTTTGACCATACAAATGTTGCCAGGGTGTTGCTTTGATGCTGTGTTCTGTGTATTTTTATTATCATGAATTAGAAACATGCATAGAAAACCTGGGTGGTAGCACATAGCAACAGGTTAAAAAAGTCAAATGGACTTACAAACATTCTTGCTAAGGCGTTCTGATTGTTTTTGATATGTTGAAAATGCTTGACCATACAAAGGTTGCTAGGGTGTTGCTATGCAGCTGCTAAAGTGTTCTGAGAAGTTGCTTTGCAGCTGTTTAGACCCTAGAAATCTCATAGTAACTTGATAAAACCACATTTAGAACACCTTAGAAAATAATTAGTTTCTTATGCTTGGCGGTTGCCCCAGAAAACCAAAGCAATTGGCTTTATGCCCAGCTGCACTACTTCCTGAACTTCAGCCAGCTTCTTTGTTTCCTGTCTTCCATTTTTGGACAAACTGATTAATCCAGGTGTGTCTGATTATTGTTACTGAGGTCAGGCACACCTGGATTAATCAGTTTGTCCAATAATGGCAGACAGGAAACAAAGGAGCTGGCTGAAGTTCAGGATGTAGTGCAGCTGGGCATAAAGCCAATTGCATTGTAACATTCTAAAAACAAAAAAACTCTTAAGCAGCTGCATAGCAACACCTGATCAACCACATAGTAACATTCTAAAAAAAACACACAGAACCTCTTTAGCAGGTGCATAGAAACACCCGAGCAACCACATAGTAACATTCTAAAACCACTCAAAACCTCTTTAGCAGCTGCATAGCAACACCCGAGCAACCACATAGTAACATTCTAAAACCACTCAAAACCCAGCAGCAGCTGCATAGCAAGACCAGAGCAACCAAATAACATTCTGAAAGCCACTCAGTCAGAACCTCTTTAGCAGCTGCATAGCAACACCCAAGCAACCACATAGTAACATGCTAAAATTCTTGAGTTTACAAAGGTTGCTAGGGTGTTGCTATGCAGCTACTAAAGTGTTCTGAGTGGTTCTTAGCATGTTGCTACTGTATGTGGTTGTTTTCAGTGGTTCCCCCAGAACGCCCTAGCAACCACATACACTCTAGAAAATGCTGGGTTCTTTCAACCCAATTTTGGGTAAAATATGGACAAACCCAAAGTTTGGGTTAAAAATGTAATGTAAAAATTTAACCTGATGGCTGGGTTTGTCCATATTTTACCCAAAATTGGGTTGAAACAACCCAGCATTTTTTAGAGTGTAGCAACATTCTAAACACCATTCAGCATCAAATGGAATAGCAAAAATAAATCTCCAATGGTGCAAAAATGACACGCTTCACCTTTCACTAAAAGCAAAACATCAGCGTTAAACCATCAGCTGATGTTTTTGAACATTTCAGACAGCAATTTAATGAGGCACAACACCAATGGCGTTAAACATTGACAGCAGTGTTGGCTTGTATCTGGTGGTTCAGTGATCCCTGCGTTTCCTCAACAGGATCTCTGCCAGAAAACATAGCCTGCTGAGCAAACATCAACACGGCTACGTGCTCCTCCTCCCCCCTGAGCGACACAAAACCAGACACAAACACTCACGGGGGGATTCGATTTCATAGCAACCAGCCTCGGCGTTCCCTCCCTCCCTTCAGCAAGAGGGCGGAGACTGGGAACAGGTGAACACCTAAGAGCTCCCATTCCAGCAGGATGCAAATCCTCACACTTGAAACCTGTCCTTGCTGATCTGTGGCACGCAGGCTTCTGGAGTCATGGCGAACGGCGCACTGGAGATTGTGGGAATGTGCGTGACTCTAATCGGGCTTATCGGGGCGGCGGCCAGCACCGGGATGCCAATGTGGCGGGTGACGGCGTTCATCGCGGAGAACATCATCACGATGGAGACCCGTTACGAGGGCTTGTGGATGAACTGCTTCCGGCAGGCCAACATTCGGATGCAGTGTAAAGTGTACGACTCCCTGCTGGCGCTGTCCCCGGACCTCCAGGCCGCACGGGGGCTCATGTGCTGCTCCGTGGCATTGACCGGTCTGGGTTTACTAATCTCCATCGTCGGGATGAGGTGCACGGCATGCATTCAAGACAACGACCGTGCCAAGCGTATGGTTCTGATCATCTCCGGTTGCATGATCCTAGTGGGCTGCTTCTGCTGCCTCATTCCCATCTCATGGACCGCACACGCCATTATACAGGATTTCTACAACCCTTTGCTTCTCGACGCCCAGCGTAGGGAACTTGGGGAGGCGTTGTACATTGGTTGGGTGTCGTCGGCCTTCCTGTTCGCCGGTGGTTGTATATTCACTTGCTGTAGCATCCCCTCGGACAAGGGCCCAGACCCAAGGTACATGTACTCCAGGAACGCCGCACCCTATGTGGCCTATCAGCCACAACCCGTGGCCTTCCATCCGCAAGCGCGGTCCGACTACAGCCATCCGTCAGGACCACCGTCATTCATTCAGACCTCGTATCAACCGTCCCGACAGCAGTCGTTCATTCAGCCGTCGCACCAACCAACCAGACAGCAGTCGTTCATTCAGACGTCGTATCAACCGTCCCGACAGCAGTCGTTCATTCAGCCGTCGCACCAACCGACCCGACAGCAGTCGTTCCATCAGCCGTCCCGACACCCGTCCGCCCGCAGCGCGGTGGCTTATCTCTGAAACCCACAGGCTTGTGTATTTGTGTTTTTGAAAGTTTGTGTGTGTTAGAAGAGAGATGGAAAGCGTGGACTTCTAAACTTTTTTTTTTTTTTTTTTAATAAAATTGTAACATTTAAATGGTTTTAAATGTAACACATTTAGTCATACATTTCATTTTTGCACATTTCATTCATGGGAATTTTTTATTAGAATTTTAATACAGTTTCTACTTTGGCTTTTTAAATATCTAAGAGCAAATGAGAAACAGAAAGGACAGACTTTAAACCAAAGGTTTTAGATGACGTAGTTACATTGTACTTACTCAAATAAGCACTGAGTAATATTAATGAACTTGTGCTTACTATAGAGTTACGGTTAGGGTTTGGTTTAGGGTTAGTTACTTGTAATTATGCATAATTTACTGTTACTACTATAGTAAGTACATGTAGTAACGTGTGACTACGTCGGTTTAAATGTAAAATAAGTTGCTTGCACATTTAATTTATTCCCCAAATCAATCTGTTTTTGACTATTTGAATGTCATTGCAACTAATTTTTTTATTTTTTTTACTTTGTAAGTAGGAGAATGTTTGAGAACTGTGACTGAGATAAAGATTATATATATATATATATGTATGATTGATCATACCTCAGGACGTTGTAAAGTGTGTTACTTGAGGCATTACTTCAAAGCTGTCTAAAATATAAACTAGGAAAAGTGTTAAATATTCAGATATTTTTGTAAATATCAAAGCACAAATCAATGATTTGAATCAATAAACATGTGAAATATCTTTTAGGATAACATATTTGCTTTTCCTCCTCATATCTTTCCGCATTTACAGCTCATTTTAAATGGTAGTGTTCTGTTTCCTTTGTGTATTTGCTCAGTAATAGTTCTTAGAAGAAATCTGTTCATCTCTAAGCTTCAGAGGACGTGTTTTCTGAAAAAGTCACGGGGTCTGGGTTACAGGCAGGTGCTGAATTTGGTGATTTAGTTCAGCTCAGTGCGTTCAAGATCTTTATGCCCTGCGGCTTTAGATAAATAGAAAGCCACTGTGAAACGTAAGACGGCTATTGTTTCTTGCGTCTCTGTGTAGACACACCCAGAGCGAGTGAGTTACACAAGAGCTGCTGGTGTTAGTATAGTAGTGGATCAGAACTTTCTGGGAGAGTCCAATCCCAGAATGCATTGTGATGAGCTCATTGAAGAAAGAAAGGGCAAAAAAAAAAAAAAGATGGTTTCATTTCATTCAATACCAAAAGTAATGATAAAACAATAGCTAGCACCCTTATAAACCATGTAACATACTATGTATGTATAGTAATTGCAATAACTGGTTAATAATAACTAGGTACTAACCCTGAACCTAAATGTAATGCATGTATACTTACAGTACCTTATATTACCCAGGTCTTTCTTTTCTTTCTAAGTACACATAAGTGCATGTACTGTAAAATAAAGTGCAACCCAAAATTATTTTACAATATATATATATGCACGCTGTATTTTTATGATTATAAGGGTATTGCATTATTACCTTGGCAATATGCTGAATGCAGAACACTATTTCAGTGCTATTTGTTTGAAGACAAAAGTTACTGCCTTGTGCCTCGGTAGAGCGTTATCTCTAAATCACTCACTTATGAGGTTATATTTTAGTTAGGATGCTTCCTTCGAAGTTCACTCTGTAGGCAGTATAAGGCAGCTCACTGGGTTTGAGAACGGAGCCTGTATGGACTGTGGTGTCCTCAGAGTTCAGGCCGCTAATGCAAAAGATGTGGGTCATCACCAGGGAGAAGTGACCTTGATTAGACTATTACTAAAGTCATCGTTGCTATGTTGCACTAAAGATGGTCTACAACTGGTGCTTTGGATCCAATGACAAATATAGCTGCAAGCAGCAATCACCGGGGCCAAGCGCAAGCAAGACGACAAGACATGCCAAAGTGGCTGGGAGTGTGAGACCCACTGCAGCAAGGAGCAATTAAAGACATTTGAAGATGAATTTTGGCAAAATGGTTGAAAAATCACATACATTAACTAAAAATATGATTATCACTTTCGACCAATAGGTGGCGCAGTTACGAAACTGATGTGATGTGGTCAGAGTGAAGTGACAATGACACTTACAAAGTTTGGTGTCAATATGTCAAGGCATTGCAGATATAAAGCCTGAATAGTCATTTTGGCATCATGCCTCAACTTTGCCACTGCGGTATACGAAAACGGTTTCGTCTATCGACACGAAATCCATAACTTTTACTCGGCACGGTCTGGAGATGACACGATCCGATTTTGGTGAAAATCGGACCTTCGGTCTAGGAGGAGTTCGAAAAAGTAGGTTTTAAAAGAAAATAAAGATGGCGGACAGGAAGTTTGGCTGACTATGGCAAAATTGGTATCTATGTTTTCAGCATAACCCAAGGAATCTATTGAGATCAGTGTCATTACTATAGGCAAATTTATTCAAAAGTTATTAGCATTTTTGGAAATTTCATTATAACTTTTGACCAAAAGGTGGCGGTGTCTCATAAATTTTTGAGTACCTTTAGGGCGTTGTACTGATGACCCATACTGAGTTTCGTAACGATACGTTCATGCGTTCATAAAATACAGCATTTTAGCACATAATTCAAAATGGCCGACAGCCAAAATGGCCGATATGGGAAAATTGGATATCAGTCAACTCAGCACGACGCCCTGAATCTAACGAGACCACTTTTGTGATTTTTGGACAAACCGTTCAGAAGTTATAAGCAAAAACATAAATTCTTCATATCTCCGGACCAGTAGGTGGCGCTGTGCCGAAACGCAGCATGTAGCCTCAGGTCATGCTTGTGATGACATGTACCAAATTTGGTCTGAATCCGATAAAGCGTTGTGGAGATACGGCCTTACGTCTGTTTTCGCAAGCGCTACGTAAAATTTATTTGCGCGGTATTCGAGAACGGTAATTCGAATCAACTTGAATTCCATAACTTTTGGTCGACAAGGTCTGGAGATGATCTGGTTCATTTTTCGTGAAATTCGGAGCAACGGCCTAGGAGGAGTTCGAAAAAGTAGGTTTTTCGGAAAATTCAAAATGGCGGGAAAACTATTATGACGGAAAATGACGTCATAGGCCCTGTCCCAAATGACGCACTTCATGTGGACTTTCGGTCTCGTGGACTTAAATTGCGCGTGCTCGCTGGGTCTACGAGTCCGTAGACCGTCCCATTCATCATGTTAACGCTCTGAAGTGTGCTCAGCAGCGCCCCCTTTGTACCCTTGAAGCGGTCTTCCGCGAAGCCCGCATAGATGCAGGCTTCACGCACTTTAACTACCCAGAAATCCTTGTGAATTTGCGAAAGGCCAATCAGACAACGAATGGGAGGAGCTTTCGCTCACGTTAACATGAGAAGAAAATATTTAAGTGTAAATATCATTATGTTTTTTATGACCTATGCCTACATTTTACCAGTTGTTACAGTTTATACAAACATATGGTCATCAACCAGTGGTTGATGTCTCAAACATAAATAAATATATATTTATATTTAATATAAACATAAATAGTGCACTGAATAATAGGCTACAATCGCATTATGATTTATTAAATAAATATAACCGAATGTCAGGGCTTTACTGAATCATATGTAAATGTAGAAATATAATATTTAAACAACAACCGCACCGTCTTCCTATTTCCGGCGTGGCGATCGAGTCTGTCCCAAAAGTACCTCTCAATGCGCCCTCGTGGACTCGCGCCAAGGGCCCTATAGGTCTGCACTACATGACGTCACCAAAGTGTGGACTCTGAGGAAGTCCACAAGTCCGGAGTGTGCCATTTGGGACAGGGCCATAGGGTGCAGTCGAATTGTCATGAGCTCAGGAATCAGAGGAAAAAAGAATTTTGTTTCTAGCCCTTGTGGTTCAAAAGTTATTAGCATAAACATGAGTGAAACTTTGGACAGCTGGTGGCGCTAGAGGGAATGAGTTGGAGACTCCAAATTTGCTATGGTGATAGTTCAGGCTGTCCTCTATCACTGTGCCAATTTGTATAAGTTTCCCGCAAACGGTTCTATAGGCTGCCATAGACGCCCAGTCGGAAGAAAAAGAAAAAGAAAAAGAAGAAATATAGCTGCAAGCAGCCATTACGGGGCCAAGCGCAAGCAAGACGACAAGACATGCCAAAGTGGCTGGGAGTGTGTGACCAACTGCAGCAAGGAGCAATTGAAGACATTTAAAGATGAATTTTGGCAAAATGGTTGAAAAATCACATACAATAACTAAAAATATGATTATCACTTTCGACCAATAGGTGGCGCAATTACGAAACTGATGTGATGTGGTCAGAGTGAAGTGACAATGACACATACAAAGTTTGGTGTCAATATGTCAAGGCATTGCAGATATAAAGCCTGAATAGTCATTTTGGCATCATGCCTCAACTTTGCATCTTCGGTATACAAAAACGGTTTTGTCTATCGACACGAAATCCATAAGTTTTACTCGGCACGGTCTGGAGATGACACAAACCGATTTTGGTGAAAATCGGACCTTCGGTCTAGGAGGAGTTCGAAAAAGTAGGTTTTAAAAGAAAATAAAGATGGCGGACAGGAAGTTTGACTGACTATGGCAAAATTGGTATCTATGTTTTCAGCATAACCCAAGGAATCTATTGAGATCAGTGTCATTACTATAGGCAAATTTATTCAAAAGTTATTAGCATTTTTGGAAATTTCATTATAACTTTTGACCAAAAGGTGGCGCTGTCTCATAAATTTTTGAGTACCTTTAGGGCGTTGTACTGATGACCCATACTGAGTTTCGTAACGATACGTTCATGCGTTCATAAAATACAGCATTTTAGCACATAATTCAAAATGGCCGACAGCCAAAATGGCCGATATGGGAAAATTGGATATCAGTCGACTCAGCACGATGCCCTGAATCTAACGAGACCACTTTTGTGATTTTTGGACAAACCGTTCAGAAGTTATAAGCAAAAATAAATAAATTCTTCATATCTCCGGACCAGTAGGTGGCGCTGCGCCGAAACGCAGCATGTAGCCTCAGGTCATGCTTGTGATGACATGTACCAAATTTGGCCTGAATCCGATAAAGCGTTGTGGAGATACGGCCTTACGTCTGTTTTCGCAAGCGCTACGTAAAATTTATTTGCGCGGTATTCGAGAACGGTAATTCGAATCAACTTGAATTCCATAACTTTTGGTCGTCAAGGTCTGGAGATGATCTGGTTCAATTTTCGTGAAATTCGGAGCAACGGCCTAGGAGGAGTTCGAAAAAGTAGGTTTTTCAGAAAATTCAAAATGGCGGAAAAACTATTATGACGGAAAATGACGTCATAGGGTGCAATCAAATCGCCATGAGCTCAGGAATCAGAGGAAAAAGGAATTTTGTTTCTAGCCCTTGTGGTTCAAAAGTTATTAGCATAAACATGAGTGAAACTTTGGACAGCTGGTGGCGCTAGAGGGAATAAGTTGGAGACTCCAAATTTGCTATGGTGATAGTTCAGGCTGTCCTCTATCACTCTGCCAATTTTCATAAGTTTCCCGCAAACGGTTCTATAGGCTGCCATAGACGCCCAGTCGGAAGAAAAAAAAGAAAAAGAAAAAGAAAAAGAAAAAGAAAAAGAAAAAGAAGCAGAATAAGAACGGGAACAGATACAATAGGTGCCCGCACCTTCAGTGCTTGGCCCCTAATAAGAACGGGAACAGATACAATAGGTGCCCGCACCTTCAGTGCTTGGCCCCTAAAGAAAAAGAAAAAGAAGAAGAATAAGAACGGGAACAGATACAATAGGTGCCCGCACCTTCAGTGCTTGGCCCCTAAATATAGCTGCAAGCAGCCATTACGGGGCCAAGCGCAAAAGCAGACGACGAGATATGCCTACATGGCTGAAAGTGTGAGACAAACTGCAGCAAGGAGCAATTAAAGACATTTGAAGATGAATTTTGGCAAAATGGTTGAAAAATCACATACAATAACTAAAAATATGATTATTACTTACGACCAATAGGTGGCGCAGTTACGAAACTGATGTGATGTGGTCAGAGTGAAGTGACAATGACACATACAAAGTTTGGTGTCAATATGTCAAGGCATTGCAGATATAAAGCCTGAATAGTCATTTTGGCATCATGCCTCAACTTTGCCACTGCGGTATACAAAAACGGTTTCGTCTATCGACACGAAATCCATAACTTTTACTCGGCACGGTCTGGAGATGACACGATCCAATTTTGGTGAAAATCGGACGTTCGGTCTAGGAGGAGTTCGAAAAAGTAGGTTTTAAAAGAAAATAAAGATGGCGGACAGGAAGTTTGGCTGACTATGGCAAAATTGGTATCTATGTTTTCAGCATAACCCAAGGAATCTATTGAGACCAGTGTCATTACTATAGGCAAATTTATTCAAAAGTTATTAGCATTTTTGGAAATTTCATTATAACTTTTGACCAAAAGGTGGCGCTGTCTCATTAATTTTTGAGTACCTTAAGGGCGTTGTACTGATGACTCATACTGAGTTTCGTAACGATACGTTCATGCGTTCATAAAATACAGCATTTTAGCACATAATTCAAAATGGCCGACAGCCAAAATGGCCGATATGGGAAAATTGGATATCAGTCGACTCAGCACGATGCCCTGAATCTAACGAGACCACTTTTGTGATTTTTGGACAAACCGTTCAGAAGTTATAAGCAAAAATATAAATTCTTCATATCTCCGGACCAGTAGGTGGCGCTGCGCCGAAACGCAGCATGTAGCCTCAAGTCATGCTTGTGATGACATGTACCAAATTTGGTCTGAATCCGATAAAGCGTTGTGGAGATACGGCCTTACGTCTGTTTTTGCAAGCGCTACGTAAAATTTATTTGCGCGGTATTCGAGAACGGTAATTCGAATCAACTTGAATTCCATAACTTTTTGTCGGCATGGTCTGTAGATGATCTGATTCAATTTTCATGGAAATTGGAGCAACGGCCTAGGAGGAGTTCGAAAAAGTAGGTTTTTCGGAAAATTCAAAATGGCGGAAAACTTTTCATGGCGCAAAATGACGTCATTGGGTGCAATCGAATCGTCACGAGGTCAGGAATCAGAGGAAAAAAGAATTTTGTTTCTAGCCCTTGTGGTTCAAAAGTTATTAGAATAAACATGAGTGAAACTTTGGACAGTTGGTGGCGCTAGAGGGAATGACTTAGACACACCAAAATTGGTGTATTTAATGTTGGGACTGTCCTCTATCCGAATGTCAAACCATTACAACTTTCCCGCGATCGGTTCTATGGGCTGCCATAGACTCCCAGAGCGGAAGAAGAAGAAGAATTATTTTTGGTACGGGAACAGATACAATAGGTGCCCGCACCTTCAGTGCTTGGCCCCTAATAAAAATAGACAATGCAATGAGCAGCAACCAAACCTCCTGTCCAAAATGGTCACTGACTATCCAGCTTATTTTTTAATGTTTGAGCGTGAAATTTGTAACTCACATGGTTCAAGTTATTTTAGTTGTATAAAAGCCCATCATGCTGATTAATATTGCAAACTTGTATTTCTTATCATATTATTTTAATTTTTCATTGTAGTCATGAACAGACTGATTTGTAGCGCAAATAGTTTTAGCGTTTTTTTTTTTTTTTTTTTAAATAGCTGACTTCTGCATTGGTGCCAGGTAAGGAGGATAAAAGCAACTCATTTCCGCTTCCAATGCACTACTTAAAACCAGACTGGCGCAGCTGCTCCCTCTAGTGATGAAGTATGAGGATCCTATAACTCTGTCTTAGTCAAGGTCATTGTTCATCTGAGTGTGTTTACATGAGAGATGCCATTGTTGACAGAATATGAGCACTGGACAGTAAACACACCATCAGCATCTCTACATACCCTCATCATCCTGGACCAATCAGAAGACACCACTGCCACTTTCCCATAACAAAAAGAGTTATCATTAAGATGTATAATAGCACACTGCCATGTGGATCTATGTGGACACTGACTGTCCAATTTGATATAGGAACAACATTTAGGCTACCTTTCTAACACACCTGTGTTTTGTGTTCAACACGCGGAGTCGGAGACCTCTGGATTTGGACACTAAATCACTGCCCAACAGGATTATCTTTGTTCAGAACAGGGTGAGTGGATTCCTTCATTTGTTGAGGATAATTTCCTGTCATTGGAGGAGATGTTCATTCAGGACAGGTTCTTTTGTTGAAAACAAAAACATCTAGACAGAGAACAACATCATTTTTGATAGAAGTCTCTTATGTTCACCAAGGTTGCATTTATTTGGTCAAAACTACAGTAAAACTATTGTGAAATACACTGCCACGGCCAAAAAAAAGAAAAAAAAGAAAGTCGCTGTTTGGATTTAAACAGGCAAATGTTTAAGAGTCTATGATTGGATCATTATTGCAGTGATTATTATATGATAATTATAATGATTATTCTAGCATGTTATATTTTTGGCAACAGTTCTTAGCTTTTCATTTCTTAAACATCCATGTAGGAAGATGCATCATGGCCATATTCCAGGATGACAATACAATACAAGATCTTGACCAAAAATGTATGCTATTTCCATCATGAGGAGGTGCATCATTTTTTGGTCCAGATCTTGTATTGTCAATTCAAGAGTCCAGCACTCTGTAAAGTCTCCTCCAGCACATCCCAAAGACTTTTAGGCCGTGTGTCCACCAAAGCGTTTTTAGCCAGCTGAAAACGCTAGGCGCTCTGCTGGAAAACGCCGAGCTGCGGGCGCTTGAGAGCGTTTTGGCAGTGCAATTTTTTTTTCCAGTTGAGATGCATCGTTACTATGATACAGAATATCCGTTGGTCCGTGTTGTATTAGTCCCGCCCCTCCTCCACTGTGATTGGACGGTTGGCTAAAAAGTGACAGTGATGAGCGCCTCGTTACGCTCCTGGCGTTCTAAAAACGCGGCGTTCCCATTGAAAAATCGTGAAAAGCGTGAAAAACACACGGCCTTAGTGAATTTAAGATCTGGACTCAGAGGAGCCGATTCATGTGTGAAAATGATTCTTCATGCTCCTCCCAAACATTCTTTCATAGTTTGATCCTGATGAATCTTGACATTGTCATCCTGGAATATGGCCATGATGTGTCTTTCTACATGGTTGTTTAAGAAATGAAAAGCTTCACACTCCATCAGTTAGGGTTAGAAGAACTGTTGCCAAACACATAACATGCTAGAAACATACTAATCACTGCAATAATGATCCAATCATAGACTCTTAAGCATTTGCCTATTTAAATACAAACAGCAACTTTTTTTTTTTTTGGCCGGGCAGTGTATTCAAATATCTGTTTTCTATTTGTAGCTAATTTATTCCTGTGATCAAAGCTGAATTTCCAACATCATTACTCCAGTCTTCGGTGTCCTTCATAAATCATTCTAACATGCTATTTGTTTCTCTACTTTTAGGAAAACCAATTAAATAGACAAAAGCGTGTGAGGCCGGAGGTCAGTGATGGTTCAGGGCAAGTGTGACCTCCTCGCTCTGTGCCTGGGCATCATCGGTCTGATCGGGACGGTGACCGTCACGGGCCTCCCCATGTGGAAAGTGACGGCGTTCATCGGGGAGAACATCATCGTGATGGAGAGCCGCTGGGAGGGTCTGTGGATGACGTGCATCAGACAGGCCAACATCCACATGCAGTGCAAAGTGTACGACTCGCTGCTGTTCCTCTCGCCGGACCTGCAGGCGTCCCGAGGCTTGACGTGTAGCGCTCTGGTGCTGTCTGCACTCGGGCTGCTCGTGTCTCTTCTAGGCCTCCGTTGCACGTCGTGTCTCAAGGATCAACCGCGTGTCAAAGGCATGTTTGCGATTGCCTCAGGGGCGATGCAGATTTTAGCGTCCTTTTGCGTTATCATCCCGGTCTCTTGGACGGCTCACACTATTATTAGAGACTTCTACAACCCTCTACTGCTCGACGCACAGCGCAGGGAACTAGGAGAGGCGCTGTATATCGGTTGGGTAGCTAGTGCTTTTCTTATGGCGTCTGGAGTTATATTTCTCTGTCGTCGTGCTGGTCCAGGCTCATCATTTTATCCACATCGACATGTTAATAAACCCGCTTTAAACCGCTTCCAAGTACCCTTTAACTCTATAAGACACCAGGCTGTGCCCCAGAACAACAGCCTCTCCATTCAGCAGCCTTATGCGTTCAGCTACGCCATTACGCCTTCTAGTGGTCAACATTCACCCTACAGTGTGCCACCGGTGACCACTGGGTCTTTAGTGTACAGTCACATCATCATGCCACCTCAGAACCTGAACTATCATGGCCCAAATATGATGCAAAGCCAGTATGTTTCCAGAAACACGCTGTACCCCCCTCAGCTTTCCTCACACTTCACAGGAAGCAGCGGCAGCGATCCCTACGCGTCCTTCACCTCCGGATCCGCATTTCACCCTGTGCCGCAGAACCCGCTCTTCATAGGGTACGGCTACTCCAGGGTGCAGTCGGACAGCTCAGACAGCAGCTTCGGATTGCGTATCTAAGTTTTTTTTTTTTTTATGTAACCCTATTTCAACATTTATTTTTAAATACTAATCATTTTAGAGAAACTAGAAGTGGCAAAGTCAGCATGAAACTAAGGTTGCGATCGTCTTTTGTTGTCTATTGTGCCGTTTATCCGAGTGAAATGGCTTCTCAAACAAGAACAAATGTAGGGCGGGACTTGATTTTGTCTATGGAGAATTGATTGGATGGTTGTGGTTTGCTATTGGTGGATCTCGTGGGATTGACAGGTTGCCCCGCCCTCATAAATGTCATCAGAGAGGAGAAGAGATGTCGCTGTGAGAGGAAGGGGAAGGTATTTTGCACTGATAAATCATAAATACTGCAATATTCTAAAAAATAAAACAATTATACTTCGGTTAGTTAAAAATTCAAAATTCCATAATTCCAGAAGGTTTAATAACTGCATATTCTTCTGGGTTTACCTCTTTTAAGTTCATGTTACATAACTTTTTTAGTTGTTCATGATTACATTTTGTTTTTTATTATTTTCACAAATAGCAAATTTTCAGCAATTTCAACCCGATAAAATATTTTACTGGGCCGCATCAAGTTTCCCCCCCCCCAAAAAAAAGGAGCACAGCTGATCCAACCTTCTCAATCTTTATTATTAACTGTTCTTCAACATGAATGTTTCTTTTGAACATAAACTGTTCCTCTAAATTTGAACATTCATTTCTGAACATGAACGGTTCTTTATGAGCTGTCCTTCTGAACATGAACGGTTCATCAGAACATAAGCTTCTCTTGCCTACTCCTTGCTGCCAGAGATCTGGCAGCGCTTCCTCTCACACAGCTGAGACACATTTGGCTTGAGGGAGGAAACAGTTGAAACCCTCAGTGTGGCTTGAAGATGCTCATCAGTAAGTCTGGACCTGTACTTTGACTTATTGAAGTTCATGGTGGAGAAGAGCTTTTCACATAGATATGTGCTCCCAAAAAGGCACATGGTCCGCTTGAACATCCTGGAGAGCTCAGGGAAGGTGGGTGGCAATTCTCTCAAAAAATTTCCAAGTTTGTCAGCATTTCCATTCACCTCCCTGAACTTGGCTTTGAGTTCAGAATTGCACTGCAGGTCAATGAGCTCCATCTGAAGTACAGGAGCAGCATCTTGCACTTCAAAGGAGAAGGGGTCAGCAAAAATTTGAAAAGTGGCTCTGTGCGTCTTGAAGTCTGCAAACCTGCGATCAAATTACTCCTGTAGCTTCATAATGGCATCAGCATACTTCTCACCAATGAATGGTGTGCCTACATCCATGAGTGCCTTGCATGCTGGAAAATGGCAGAGGTTTGTCTGAGAGAGATGAGCTTTCCATAACACAAGTTTTGTGGAGAATGCCCTCACATTGTCATAGGCAGCACTCACAAGCTGCCCCTGGCCTTGTAACTTCTTGTTCAGTACATTCAGCTCCTGTGTGATGTCAACAAGAAAAGCTAAGTCCATGAGCCATTTGGGATCACTTAACACAGGAACAGCCATCCCATCCTTCTCCATGAAGGCTTTCACTTCTGCTCTCAACTCAAAAAACCTCTTTAAGACGTTTCCCCTACTGAGCCAACGTACCTTTGTGAAGTAGAGCACATCCTCATATTCTGACTCTATTTCGTCCAAAAAGGCACGGAACTGCCGGTGCTTTAAGCCCCTAGATCTGATAGTGTTGATGCATTTCACAACAACAGACATCACGTTGTCAAACCTCAGGCATTTGCCGCAAAGGGCCTGCTGATGGATAATGCAGTGCATAGCAATGGCCTCCTCCACATTCTCCTCTTCCAATTTTCTTTGAACAAGTGCCACCAGTCCATTTTTCCTTCCTGTCATTGATGGCGCTCCGTCGGTCGTTATTCCAGCAAAACTCTTCCATGATAAACCTGCATCCTCAATAGCACCACACAGCTGGCAGAATATCTCCTGAGCGGTGGTTTGACCACGCATTGGAATCACAGCGAGTAACTCCTCGATCACTTCAAAATTGTCGTCAACACCACGGACATATACTGCGAGCTGCGCGGTATCAGTGTTATCTGTGCTCTCATCAAGAGCGACTGAGTATGCACAAAAACGTTTGGCTTTCTCACGCAGTTGATCATATATGTTTTCTGACAGGTCAGAAATGCGCTCTGCCACTGTGTTAGCTGAAAGGCTGATGTTGCTGAACTGACCCTTCTTTTCTGGACAGACTTTACTTGTAGCTAGTAAAATGCACTTTTTGATGAACTCGCCATCCTTGAACGGCTTACCGGCTTTCGCAATCATTTCACTCACCACATAGCTAGCTTCGACTGCTGCTTCATTCTCTTTCTTTGCTTTCTTGAATAAATCTTGTTGCCTCAATAGACATTTTTTAAGATTGGCGACCCGGTTCTTTCTCTCATCTCCCTGGTATTTTATATACTCCTCAGCATGTCTAGTTGAGTAATGACGTCTGATGTTGTATTCCTTGTACACCGCAACTTTCTCTGTGCATATGAGACACGTAGGGGTGCCCCTGTGCTCGACAAAAAAATATTCCGTCTCCCACTTTTCCTGAAATTGCCTGTGCTCGTCGGCAACCTTTCTCTTCACGGCACGTTTTGAGAGAGACATGACTGGAACTGGGTGATGGCATATATTTTCCGTTCGCGGTTGGCTATGACAACTATTGACAACAAACGCCCCTGGGAAGCTGTGACGAGACTATCTATGGTAGCCCATAAGTGATTTAAAAAAAACGCGCCACACGCAATGACTCAGCAAAAAAAAAGTGTGCTTCAGAACAACGCGCGGGCCGCACTAACATTAAACTTTTATGTCAAATAGGGGGCCACAAAATGAGGCCCGCGGGCCGCGAGTTTGAGACCACTGTTGTAATGAGTTGTTGAGATGGGTTTCTTTGTTCAGTTGACCACAAAAGAAGAATGACCAAACAGTTGTTGGTCACCATTGACTTCCATATTATGAAAAAAAAATTCAATGGAAGTCAATGGGGGCCAGAAACTGTCTGGTTACCAACATTCTTCCAACTATCTTCTTCTGTGTTCAACAAAAGAAAGAAACTTATACAGGTTTAGAACAGAATTTAGAGACAAAATGTACTTTTTTGGGTGAACTATTTCTTTAAAGTAGACATTTTGCCAGTGCCTTTTTTCATAATGCTTTTAAAAATGTGAAATGGATTAGACATCACAGCTGAGAACAGAAGCTACTGAAGGGTTTAAGACTGTCGTGGTGTCATTTTCCAGAGTCTTTGTCCCATGAGATAAAGTGTCAGAATGCAGGTAGTAAACAGAGGGTCCCGCACCAGATGAGCAACTGCCCTCGAGTGTGAAAGCTAGCGGATGGAGAACTCCAGGTAAAACTGTCAATGGATGCACATAAAGTTGTGAACTCAAAGCTGTGATTGTCTGTTATGAATCCAGCCCTCATAAACAACCTTTGTTTGTCATTGAGGCGTGTGGACAGCAAACACTGAATCAGCATCCAGCACATCAAACCGGTTTTTGCCCTGTGGGATGATATTTGCTGGCAGTTAAGAAGAGGTGTGTTAGTCTCTAAATAAACAGCTGTGAGTTTGTCCTCGAGCTGAGAATATGACAATATTTGAAGAGATATTCCCATGGTTCTCTCTTTTCAGCAGACGGGACAAATATTACTGTACTGTATTGCCACTTGTAAATTTGTAAATTATTTTATGCAAGTGTCTGCTGTTTTTCTCACTTGTGACTTGTGAATATGTATTAAATAGAGGAGATTGGCTAGTTGTCACAGAGTCTGTCTCAGTTCAGCTATCTTGAGTGTAATGGTTTGATAATGTGTGTGTTTATTCACCTTTCATTGCAATCCTAAAATAGGCTGTTATTGACTTTAAAAGTGTGATAACTTGCCCTGACTTTCATCGTCATTATGATGATTATCCAGTAGATGGCCTTACTGAGCATGTACTGTAGTTATCACCCATTTACAAGTGTAGCTTATTGAGGATTTCATCTATTTTTTGTTGTCATTTTGATAATTGTAAGTTGTTTTGCGAAACAGCTTACATGGATTTCTTCCCTTTGTTACACTCTAAAGAAATACACAAACAATGACAACAAAAATGTATTACAATTTGTAGTCGAGTGTGTTGTCAAAGTAAACACCTCTCGAGTAAATCATCCTGTAAATGCATTAACCAGCGTCATGCTTTATCTGGCTCTGTTTACAGGGGCTGAACTGTAGGCTATCCTCCCTCTCTAAATGATCTGTGATCCAGATCCTGTCTCTGTAATCCCTCTAATGCCGTATAGACCCACTGTCACAAAGAGCTAAGGGATACGGGTATAGCAATCACCTCTTAAACCACGTCCAGAGCGGAGGAATCACTTTCAAAAAGTTTTTTTTTTTCAGCTGACAAACAATAAAAACATTGACAGCCAATCAGTATCCACCCTGCTTTAAAGAGATTGAGCATTTAAAGGGTCCTTTTTTTTTTTTTTTTTTTACTGTAGTATAGGATATAAATACGATTATGTTTGCAGATATTTAAGAAACATGCAGAGTTCACATACTGTACTTGTTTCTCTGAAAAACTAATTTACTGCTAGTTATTCTGCTTTAAAATATATGCGTCACGTGTCAGAATGTCTGTTTTTATTTTGGTCTCTGTGATCCCACTAGTATTTCAACATCCCGGGTTGCCAGAAAGCACAACGTATTGCAACTATGGTCAGATATTGCACCTTTTTCCACAAACTAAAAAAACTCAATATCCATCTTAAAAGCTCAATCAGCCGAGGCATATTGAAACGTGGATAAATCAACTCAAATGATAGTTTAAGGCTTGTCGCCTTCTATTGTCAATAGCGCTGGTTCCTGTTGCGTGTCCTCAATCTGGCAACCCATGGAGCATTGAGTCTGAGGAGGGTGAAGAAATCCAAATTAAAATATTTTGAATTTGGACTGCAGTACCTATTTCAACCACTAGCTGTAAATATTACACACTGCACCTTTAAAGCCACAAACTATTGCTGTGTTCATGGCATGTCGTAATTACCGTAAATATAGCTCTGTATGCTTTCAAATTGCTCTTGCGGTACTTTGATACACCAATCGGTCTGCACAGCGCTGCTTCAAGTCAAACACACCTTAAATCTGCAGTGGTCAGGTGGTAGGCCTACAGCGGCCACATGGTACAAGTTTACGCGTTGTAATTACAAGTTCTAGAAGCACGTGAAGGCTTTTTACAGTTCAGAAGCGCTACAATAGTTACGACATGGGATCTTACATAACTGCTGCAGCACACGCTTACTTGCTTTGTTATTGTTATTGTAGGCTATGTGTAACACTAATTTTACAGATGTCATGAAGTCATCTTTTTTTGAGACTTTATGACGTTCTATTTAGAGTTTTTACCTTCATAGGACTCTGAATTATCTATGACAAACAATACTATCACTGCCAAATTAAAGTGGAGAGATGGTGGTTATGAGTTCTACGAGGGCGTGAACACTTTTCAAGTCTTAATCTCGTGATAACGGTAAATACATGGCGTGAACGCAACTTTAGATTAAACAGAACAGTATTGTGTGTTGGTGTATGCTATAGTTATCATTCTTGGTGTGATGGGACCTTTAGGCCTATTGATGTCCAAAACACAGAAATTGATTATTTGTGTGGGTTTTCTATTGCTTAATAAAATACATGTCCAGTTGATAAAATGAAGGACAATATTATGAATTTGGTGACATTTTTGAGACAATTTTTTTAACGATACTCCTTCTCTAGATGGGACATAGGCTGCATTTTTATAAAGAATAATGTTGCTTAATTTGGAAATGCATATCATGCTAAATGGTTAAAAAGTAAGTTTGCTCGTTTTCCGCTTCCGAATTTAGAGGCCCTGTCCCAAATGTACGAGTCCGCACTTTCGTGACGTAATGCCACATTGACTGTCTGTCGGGAAGAAGTCTGCTGCTTAGCTCGCTGATGGTCTGATGGACTTAACAGACACATGCAGCCTTTGTAAGTCCACAAGACCGAAAGTGCATGAAGTTTGCATTTTGCGAGCGACTCGTTCAAAAGAATCGGTTGAGTGAAGATTCAATGACTCAACCATGACACACAAAAGACGTTGGAAAAAAATATGAGAGAGGAGGAAAAATAATAAATCAATGCTTTTGCATTCTTTCCAAATGTTTTGCGTTCCCTCGCAAAATGTTTGCGTTTCCCCGAGAAACTTTGCGTTCGCATGCAAAATGTTTGCGTTTTCCCTGAGAAAAAATGTTTGCGCTCCCGTTTGCGAAACTTTGCGTTCGCTTGCAAAACAATGGTGTTCTTTGCGAGTGATTGCAAAGGTTTTCAGGGGAAAGCGAATATTTTGCGAACAAAGGCAAAGTTTCTCGGGGGAACGCAAAACATTTGCGAGAGAACGCAAAAGCGTTGCCAAATCATTTCCCCCTCCCATCTATTTTTTCTTCTTCATCATCATGTCCCTTTAGGGGCTCCATACACTACCAAAATTGCACTGCCATATTTTTATTTAGCAGAAATACTAAGAGTATTATGCTATTCGGAAATCAACCACTGATCAATCCGATCGAATCTTTTTTTAACTGAGTTTAAGATTTGAATCATTGGAATGAATCAAATCTCCACCACTAGCCTAGTTCACACACAACTTCTCACAGCTGCTTATCACTTCTGATCTGGTCGTTTTAGTTGAATTTTTATATAATGCGATTGATTTAAAATATAGATATATTATTAAAAGTGGGTTAACTGCTGTTGAATAAGGTGTCTTCCCCTTTGGCGAAATCACACAGCGAGTGACAGATAAACGGGTATTTAATCTGCTGGCAGATGTGCGTTTCCATCAGAGCGCCGGCACAAGATTTAATCATTTCCTCGGTGTACCAAAGAGCAAAGACGTTGTCGAGGTCGACCGCTGCCAGATTTGAAGTTAATCTTCACAACGGATCCATGTTTGCGGATCAGAGAGTCGCCAGTGCCCTCAATTGAGCTCGCGCGCACGGACTGGGAGTCGCGCGGTCCCTGTCAGAAACACCAGTATGTCCTGAAAGCACCGCGGGAAGGGATGACTTATTCTGGAAAGTGATGCCCAGTTAGCACCTATGGATGTGAGGATGGGTGATTCCCACCAGTACGAGTGAGTGGAAAGATGCTGCTCGGATGGAAATCATTCCTGTATGGATACACAGAGAAGAAGGATATGTATGAGTGTGTCTCCTGCAGGTGTCCCGCGCTGAAGGGGACAGGTGTGAGCTTCTTCCTGCTGTGTCTGATGGCAGAGGTCAGTCTCAGCGCGCAGCAGGTCTTGAGAATCGGTGAGTATCAAAGCCCTTCATTAATATATAACAGCTCTGTGTGGGATTAACATGTCTGGACTATGATGTTTCATGTTGGCCATTTCAGTGTCTCCAAACCTCTGGACACTTAAAGTGACTTTCTGATTGTCATTGCATTAGAACTTCTTTAGGTTTAAAATGTGCCTCATGCTTCTACGCGATAAAAGTAGTCCCCTATTTATCTCTATGAAAGTATTTTTTTTGACACTTAAAGGGATAGTTCACCCGAAAATGAAAATAATCCCATAATTTACTCACCCTCAAGCCATAGGTTTATATGATGTTATTCTTTCAGCCAAACACTTCTTTCAATCTTTGAAACTATATAATGGGAGTGAATAGTAGTTTTTGAAGCCCATAAAAGTGCCTCCATCCATCATAAAAGTAATCCATACGACTCCATTGGTTAATAAAGACCTTCTGAAGCGAAGCGGTGTGTTTTTGTGAGAAAAATATCCATATTTATAACTTTATAAACTAATCACTGGCTTCCGGTAACAGTCATACGAGTCCAGCGGTGACCTCTGACCCGACGCAACTTAACTTTTGGTCATCACATGTGATTGCATATGATTTTTCTTATTAGAAAATTATTTTTAACAATCCTGAGGTGATTAATGTCAATAATGGAAAATTAAATTGCGTAAGAGGTAGAATGTCGTTGACACATTTTTTGGGGGATAGTAAAACTAAATCTGTCTATTTTAAATCTAATCAGAATATGTAAAATCTTATGATCACACACACAATTTTGTTTTTGTTTTTTTTTCTATAATTTTCTAGTAGCCCAATTTGAACTATATAGATGACAGAATATCACCCATAAATTCTCAACCTGAGTCAATAATTTGTGTACCTCTTTAAATTGGGCATGCATGAGGTGATGCTTCCAGCTGCAGTATTTTCATTGGACTTTCCAGTTCATTCTATCTAATCTAATCCTATTGTTTTATGAGAGAGAGAGAGAGAAAGAGAGAGAGAGAGAGAGAGAGAGAGAGATATGGACCGATATATGCTAATGCAGGTTAATCTACTATCTAACAGCTTATGATCTGTTGTTGCGTTTATTGACCAGTATCCCTGATGTTTCTGATTTAATGCAGTCCAGTGTATGAATGTTGTAAGTTTGGTAATGCATAATTAATATGAAGCTCAACTCTGACCCTCGAAATCCACTTTCCTGAGTTTAGCTCCAACCCTTGTGAAACACACCTGAGCAAGCAAACCAAGACCTGTGTTCGAAACCGCCTCCTGTTCCCTCATTCCCTGTTCCCTACATCACTCCACTAATATAGTGCACTTGAGGGAGTGAATGACACTGACGGCGGCTGCTTTTGTGCTTGCAGTTTAATGATCGTTTGAAATGAAGCAAACGGGCAGCTCCAGTAGTAATGAAAAGATGTATCTTGAACTCTGTCATGGAAACTGGCATGCACAAATCTTAATTAAATTCATCTTAATCAATTTAATAATCAATTAAAAAGCAATGTATGATACATCGGACCAGCAGTTTGAAAAACTAAATGGACGATGGATTCGTATGCCGGCTCCATCTTCTGGCGGGACGTGGGAATTAAATCGGCACGACCCTTACAGTGCATTATGGGTATCCACTATGGTTTCGGCACCACTACTCTCAGATAATTCCCCATTAAAGGGTAAAGGGGGTGATTTCGGACATGGCCGAGGTCTTCAGGATCAGAAAGCTACACACAGGTGATTTGGGGCAAAACTCGCAGGACGGTTGACCTCCGAGTTGTAAAGATTGTGTGATGTTGTTGTTCACAACATAGTGTGGTTGTTAACTAGTTAAATAACAATTGAGATTTATGGACTGGTATACCAGAGGTGGCTGGTTATGTTTCTTTGGAGAACTTTAATAATGTTCTTTGTGCGTTTAATCCGCCGTTATAATTTCTGCTGGTCTTGAGGTCGAATCTAATCTTTTTTCTCTGCAAACGTTTAATCTGCTCCATATGGTTAGTGTTTCAATTAGTCCTCTCAGCTTTTGGGTTAGACACCCATGCAGTCGCTGGGTAATACTGGGAAACCGTCCCTGTTAAGCATGTTAAACACGCCGGGCTAATCTGCTTTCTGCTCAGAGACCCTCAGTGTGACCCTGCCAGCGCACCGCCAGCATGATGAGCAGCGACACATGCTTCATTGAGGAATATATTACGAGATGATCACTACATTTATTCACATTTACACTTATGCATTTAGCAAATGCTTTTCTCCAAAGCGACTTTACAAAAGAGGATGTGAAAAGTTGGATTTTATTACTTTAGAATGTTTAACATTTTATTTAAACCGTTTTAGAATCTAGAAAAGTAAGGATTTATGTCCAGGTCACATGTCACACCAAAATAAAATAAAAAATTCCCCTATGAATAATTCTCATTCATTTTAAATAATAATAATATTTGTAAAACAGTTGGATAATTGCTGCAAAACAGCATTCATAATAATTCTTTCTTTTTTAATATATTTTTTAATATTGTAATTATTCTATATTAAAATATTTGAATATAAGTACATAAATAATTTTTTATATATATACATTATATATATGGGGGGATGGGGGGTTAAATTTGCTAAATTGTCATGAAAATAAATAAGGCTCTATTTCCTCTCTGCAAAATAGGTACTTATTTATTTTATTTTATTTTTATGTGAAATATGACCGTGTTTTTGTCAGGACATTTTTGTGATATTCAGTGTATTTTGGAAAGCACACTCTAAAAAATGCTGGGTTGTTTCAACCCAATTTTGGGTAAAATATATGGACAAACCCAAACGTTGGGTTAAAAATGTAATTTAAAAATTTAGCCCCACGGGTGGGTTTGTCCATATTTTACCCAAAATTGGGTTGAAACAACCCAGCATTTTTTAGGGTGCATCACTGTAATGTTTATGAATTAGATGCTGTTATTTCATTCAAAAGAATCGTTTAGCTGCATCAGATTAGAGTTTAATTTCTCTGTTTACTCTGTGTTTTTAATCACAACAAGCTTCAAGCATCTTATTGGCCAGTTCTAGAGATCAGATACCCAGAACAGAGACATCTCAGTCTCACACACACACACACACACACACACACACAGACACACAGTGATGTGGGATTGTGGGATGTTGAATGAATGGAGGGAACAACTGCATCTTTGTCCTCCGCTCCTTTAGCTGTTGGCTCACATCACAGTGAAGACTCAACACACACGTCCACAACTCTCACAGTCTCACACTGCACACTGGCACAGTCTCAGGATTATATGACACAGATTTCAGGAAGATCAAGATGGCTTTCACCAAAAATCACAGTTTTTCTTCAAAGCCTACATTACTGGTCAAACGTTTGGAATAAATAAGATGTGTTTTTTTATGTTTGAAAAGAAGTCTCTT
Organism: Phoxinus phoxinus; assembly: GCF_949152265.1. NCBI lineage: Eukaryota > Metazoa > Chordata > Actinopteri > Cypriniformes > Leuciscidae > Phoxinus > Phoxinus phoxinus. Next base: position 37,628,391 of record NC_136879.1, read on the forward strand.
CTGTTCACCAACTTTGCATTTCTTTAATCAAAAATACAGTAAAAACTGTAATACTGCGAAATATTATTACAATTTAAAAATAACTGTTTTCCATGTGAATATATTGTAAAATGTAATTTATTCCTGCGATCAAAGCTGAATTTGCAGCATCATTCCTCCAGGCTTCAGTGTCACATGATCCTTCAGAAATCAGTATAATAGGCCTATGCTGATTTATAGTAGGAATAAATTACATTTTAAATAAAAAACTGTTTCACAACATCACTGTTCACTGTATTAATGCAGACTTGGTGAGCATAAGAGACTTCTTTCAAAAACATAAAAAAATATCTTAATTACTCGAATCTTTTGACCAGTAGTGTATATGTGAGGTTTTGAAGTATAGGTGGCGCTAGTGGGTTTGAAGGACTGATATTGCCATCAGGAATGTTCAGATTGTAGAGGCCATAGATATACATAATAAAGGCTAGATGTCTCGTCCGCGCTGCTGGCCAATGGAGGTCGACGTCCGCACACGGCGGCCATCTTGTCACGGTCAGCTCACTCGTAACATTGTGTTTTAATGGTGCATGTACTTTTTAAATAACCATAACTTGCTCAATTTTCTACCGATTTTCAAACGGGGTGGTTTGTTAGGCTATAAACGTCAGAGATGTATTTATGACACTGCATACTTATGAATAATTATAATATTATATATTTCAACATGTTCAAGCATCCAGAATTATAGCCACGTTAATAACGTTTGTAAGAAACCAAACCGTTTCTAAATCCGTCAAGATTTCAGCGAGATGTGTAGATCACTCGCCTTACTTCAGGTACCACAGAGCCCGCCAGAAAGCTTGCATGTGACAAGATGGCCGCCGGTGATGACGTTAGAGACTCCGCCGTAAGACATCTAGCCTTTATTGTGTATATAGAGGCGGCCTTTGCAATTCGGAGGCCCGTTTTAAAGAAACATTCAGAGAAACAATGTTATCTCATATTTCGCTCTTTATAGTCTATTTATAAAAGCACTCTATCTCTTCAACCGCAACTGTTCTTACATTCACAACTAAAAACAAAAACAGCGTTCAATCTTCGTCCTTTAGCTAAAATGAAATAATACTAAACCCGCCAGTAGGTGGCGGCAAATCACTGCCTTAATGATTATTGAATTATTGAATCATTGAATCATTCAGTCAAATGATTCAATTAAAAATGGATGATTCAGAGACAACGTGACTGAGCGATTCGTCGAGTCACGCGTTAGAACGATTTTTTCAAAAACGTGCGGATTCATTCAGTAACAAAACTGAAACTGTGTTGCTCGGAGACAATGCCTTTAGGCCATTGGTTCCCAACAGGGGGGTCACGGCCCACAAGGGGGCCTCAGCGAGCTCTGTGGGGGGGGGGTCGCGTCATATTTTAAAAAGTTTTGAGCAATGAGCATTAAATAGAAGTCCTTAACTTTTTTCTGTTCAAAATGTACAAAATTTATATAATGTGCGAGTTCATCATGAATCCATTTTCCAATCCGTGTTTTTGTCTTACACTATGGTACTCCTATAGTGTTTACATTGGGACTATTTTACACTGGTTCGGGTGCGCAGTAGCCCAGGACCTGCGTGACTCCTCATAGACATACACAGAGAGAAGTAGATCCGGCTACAATGTTCTTCCGAAAGACGCATTATTCTGTTAATAAACGCAAGTTTATTATCGCTCGCTATAGCGCCAAAAGCGCCAAAAATAAAGCCTCACACTGATAAAGCCTCACAAATAACATGCAAGTATTGAGCTCCCAGACAACAGTCATTTAGTAATAGCCTATATTCTTTCTTTTTTACCTTCACACCAGTGTGAATATTTTTGTTATTGTATTTCAAATAGGGCCAATTTATAGGCTACTCCTAGGCTCACGTTTTTAAATTACAAAGGGCCTACTGATGTTTTGTTATTGTATTTTCAATATTATAGGCTATTATTTGTGCATAACATATCTGGTTATAAACATACCGTTTGTTTTAAAACAACATATTTTGTCATCCTTGCTGCAAGCTTACAAGAGCGATAATATCATTAAATGTAAAGGGGGGCCCTAAAATATTTTCTTGGGAAAAAGGGGGTCTCAGACAAAAAAAGTTTGGGAACCACTGCTTTAGGCTACTGTCTGGAACTATTTTCTTTGGCAAAATTGTGTCTAAAATGTAAGTCAGCTAATAGCCTAGGCATATGTTTTGCCTTATTGTTTATTGAATTGTTGTTTAAAATCATTATCATATTTCCAAACGTGCTGATATTCGGGAACACAGCACTTTTGCTCGTGTGATATTGCTAATAAAAATAAGAACTTATACGGAGACTTAGTTTTGCACTATATCTTGGTTTTTGGAAGCATTTTTATTAATAATATTGGTGTCATTTTTGCCCCATTGCCGTGTTAATTTATTTGAAGATGCAGTTGTAGCTATTATTTTATATACAATTTATGATTTGTAAAATGCAGCTTTAAGTAGAATTTGTGCATTTGTTTCATATTTTAATGGAGTTTCAGTCCATAAGTGAAATACATCTTTATTTCGATAGTCAACAGTCTCAAAGACACTCCAAGGTTGTCCGTGTGACACGCAAACATTACAAACCCCGAGCCTGAAATCAATTAATTCCGATTTATTCCACTTCACGGCGGATTGTGCAATTTGTCAAAGTCACGCTTTTGATTGATGCCTTCATTTGATTAGCATCTCATTACCCCAAACCCCTGCGATGATGTCAGAGCTGAAGACATGTCTGCCAATGAGATATACTGTAGAAGCCGGTTGAAATCTGAATGAACTTCATGCATGATGATGATGATGTGTTTAAGGTTCATCAAGTGTTTCTGAAACTGTGCCCAGTTTGTTCCCAGATTCTAAGATGCATGTTTGTTTAATTGGTCTGTGATTGGCTGAGCTATACATGTGAAACTCGAAAAATTTGAATATGGTGCAGAAGTTCATTTATTTCAGTAATTCAACTTAAAAGGTGAAACTAATATATTATATAGACTCATTACATGCAAAGTGAGATATTTCAAGCATTTATTTCTTATAATTTTGATGATTATGGCTTACAGCTTATGAAAACCTTTTCACAATATTCTAATTTTGAATTTGGGGTTTTCATAAGCCATAATCATCAAAATTATAACAAATAAAGGCTTGAAATATCTCACTTTGCATGTAATGAGTCTATATATTTTATGAGTTTCGCCTTTTAAGTTGAATTACTGAAATAAATGAACTTTTGCACCATATTCGAATTTTTCGAGTTTCACCTGTATAGCTCAGCCAATCATATCATTTCTCTCCGCTTGAAGGTCCAACCCATTGTGTGTTACTGTAAATTTCTGAAGGTTAGACATGTTTTGAACTGTGTTTTGAATGATAAACACTATATTCAGGTTCTGATGCATCCGCTCTCTGAATCGGAGAACAGCAAAATTCAATAGAAACCACTATAATCCGAACATCCTTTCTAAAGCAGGTCAGCACAGTGGAACGCTTCTCTAATGAAAAGCAATCCTCATTTGTGCTGCTACATCTCCTCTGGAAGTCACACGAAGGTGAGGATGTTAGAGGATTCGGGCATGTTCAGTGTTTCTTGCTTGACTGCTCAGCTTTTCATTTTCGACACCGCTGTAATTCGCTTATAATGCTCTGCTGCTTTTGAGGTGATATTTGCCCTGTACGCAAATGTCAGATTAGGGGTTTGAATAGTATTCTTAAGATGACCTCCATCTTGTATTTGTAAATAAGTAAGTTCTGCACATGAACAGGAGAGTTTGAGAAAGAAAAGTCTTGTTTTATTGGACGTGAAAATGAAAAATAAACTGGAAGTGAAAGTTAAAAGTTATAAAACATATTATTAATAAAATATAAAAATAAAAATTCAAGCAAGCCTAGCCCAGGTGAGAAGGGCTGCAAAATATATCGAAATATCGCAAATGTATATATCGCGATATGCATATCGCAACAGTTTGCAATAACTGGGGTCATGAACAAAAGATAAAGTTTTGTAACTTTAATAAGTATCAGGATATTTAATTCATACAGTGAAAACTAAGCAATGTTTTATTTTTACATTTTATGATTCTGTATATTTTATTAAATAAAACTAAAGTAGGATAACCTGAAGCCCTGAGGTTTACACTGATGTTATAATAACACTTCTTACGCTATACAGTAAAACACTGATGTTCACTTTCACAAGTTATAAGGATGTTTTATTGTCATAAAAAGAATGTGAAACACATGTAGGTTATATCATTTTAAAGATATTTTAAAGATAATTTAAGTTTATTATACACACTTTAAGCATTATCGTATCGCATATCGAATATCACATTATTTAATGAGTTATCGCATATCGCATTTTTCTTCAATATTGCATAGCCCTAAGTAGCGCATCACATTAGTTTCCAGAACACAATATTGTAATATCGCACACCTTTTAAAAGTAACTTTCCTCAACACTGCATATAAGATTGTAAACTGGGAAGCATGCAATTTTACTGGAATTATTAAAAAGTATTACAAATTTAAATATATATTATTATAAAAAAATTATATATTTTTTAAAACATTTTTAATTTAATTTATTTAGCAAACCCTGAGTGATTACAAAAGTGTTTCAGTTTTACATATAATTTTGCAGTGGTCAACAAACTGCAAGCATGCAATGTATGTGTAAAGTATTAAAGTAAATGTATTTAGTTACTATACTGTACTGAGTGGCAAAGATATTAGCAACTTTTACTCTCTACTTGACTACATTTTTGAATAAGTAAGTTTCTCTTCCTGTCTCCTGAGCAGTGTTGTGGGTAACGCGTTATAAAGTAACGCGTTAGAGTACTCTAATTACCTTTTTCGTGAAATGTGTAACTTAACGCGTTAGTTTTGTGCGTTAAGTAATCAGTAACTTCGTTATTTTTTTAAAAAAGTAATCCGTTATTTTAAGGAAAGGAAAATCCCGAATAAAATTTCCCCAGGATCAAGACAGTGTTTCTGCGCTTCAATACCCCACCACCCTCCAGCGAACCCGTGGAGAGGCTTTTCAGCCTCGGGAGTCTCGTTTACATGCGCTTCATTAAGGCACACGCGCGCGGTCTCTTGCTCTCTCTCTCCCGCTCTGCCATGCACGCGCTGCGCGGTTTGGACATAGACAGTATATAAACGGGTTTGGAGCACAGTCTCTGTCTCGCGGGCGCGCTCGCTCTAGATTCCGGAGATTTTAACTAATTCGCGGGCATCAGTGAGCCGCTATCAATATGCGGGAGACTCCCGGAACTTCCGATAGACTTGGGATGTCTGCATTTCTATACTGAATTAATATTGGCATTATAATTATTGATTTTTTTATTGAAATAATAGCCCATCCGCGCATCTCTACTACCAGGGCTGGGAAGGTGTGAATTTTGATTAATATGTTCTGTGATAATAAATAAATAAAACGCTATGTGGAATAGCCTATGACTGTCTTTCCTGTTATTGTTATCCTGCAGTGTTAATTTAGTCGGATGACTGACGTTATTCATTGCCAGGAGTCACGACTTCTAGGTGCATTTAAAGGGGGCCGTGTCTGTCAATCAAGCTGCAGCATGTGTGAGGCGCTGCAAACGGCTTTTAATTTTTGGTAACGCATGAGTACTCTAACGCGTTACTTTTATGAATAGATAACGCAGTAACGTAACTGATTACTTTTAATTGATGGTAACGTTGTAACCTAATTAACTACTTTCCAAAGTAACTATACCCAACACTGCTCCTGAGAGACCTTCATCTGATGGATATTCGAAGGCAACATAGATGTATCCTTCGCTGCCTTTGATATCCCACAATCCTGTGCGTTCCATTCTGTGACAGATGAGCTAAAAATAAAGATGGCGTCTGAAAGTTGCGTCTGGTCATCAGTTTGTGTGTAAATGTACATTTTTGATCAACATTTTCCACTTATGGTGTAATTTCTAGCGAGAAATTACTATTGTAGTCATTACTATTAAATACTACTTTTCACCAAAGCTCGCTCTATTTAGCTGTTGATCATTAAACTGTTACGCTGCCTCAGAAGTCTGTCAGAAATGCGCAGATGCTGCCTGCAAAGTCATTGCCTGATAGGGCAGCGAGGCAACAAGTCACTTGCTGGCAAATTTTTTTCTTTTTTTTTTCTCCTCTGTTTTTCCTCTCTTCTATAGGTCTATTGTCTTGATTTTCTCTTTATACCGACTGACCAGGTGTTTTCAATTTGATTAATTAACTGTTGTTAAAAACAAACCTGAGATGTTGTTGGTTACACACCCTGACGAAGGCATGTAGCCGCAACGCGTAGGTGGATCTGTCACCATTTTTAATGTTTTGAGCCATTCATTAAATAAAGGCCTTTTAACTTTTTTTCCACATATTTCGAGTGCCTTGGAGTTCCTAATTTAACCAATTACAGTTTGTTTCGTTGTTTCGAAATGTCTCCACAACAACAGACCGGCTTGCAACAAGTCTCCACTAAGTGTCCCAAACAAAACTCCCAAAAATAAATGCTCATTGTCACTCATGTAAACACAACAGTTTTTCTTCCGCAATCACACATCTGCGCTTTGTCAACGTCTGCGCTTGATTTAGTTCCTGTTTTCGGTAGAAGTCCAAAGTAGTCGATTGTCGTGTTCACGCGCATAGGTTTAGTTACCTATGATCACGCGCGTGCACTCGACAATCGACTACTTTGGACTTCGACCGAAAACAGGATGTAAATACAGGTATTTGCGCTGGCTGATATAACATCATTTTTATTCATATCTTTCACATCTACTGCAGTCAGATTCACTCGTGTTCACTCTGAAGGAATCACTCAACATGGCTGGGCACTTGTAATGACACATCAAGGATGTTAAGACTAAGAACTGGTTAAGTTTAAAACTTGCCCCATTGAAGTCAATAGGGTGCAAATTTTAAAAAGAGGATAACACGGTGTAGGCAACACTGATTTTTGTCGTTGTTCTCTGTATTGACAGCACTCCAAATTTACTAAAAAATTAGCTCAATGTTAAAATTGACCGGAGTTCTCCTTTAAGCCTACATTAAGTACGATTAAAATACTTGAAACTTGTAATGGTGTCATTTTCGCTGTAAGGTGTCTGTACTTTTACTCAAGTATGGTTTCAGGTTTCTTTACAGGTTATCTGCTGGGAAACGTATAATGCAACCATTGTTAAGTATTACCAGATATAAACAATGAACAGGAGAGTTTAAAGGGGTGGTTGAATATGATTTCACTTTTCTAACTTTAGTTAGTGTGTAATGTTGCTGTTTGAGCAAAAACAACATCTGCAAAGTTACAACGCTCAAAGTTCAAAGCAAAGGGAGATATTTGCTTTTAAAGAAATCGCTTTTTAAGGACTACAACAAACGGCTGATAGGGACTACACAACATTCCTCCCGGGTTAGTGACATCACCAACCCTAAAATTTACATTAACCCCGCCCCCGGGACACGATTTATAGATTATCATGACAGAATATGCTAATCAATGACTAGAAGATAACTACACATAAGCTTCATCAATTAACCATTCAGAAATGTCCTGTTGCTTCTACATGTGGTCACTTCTTCTTGAGTCTCTCCATCTTTCTGACTTTGAACAATTTTCAGTGCATGTGTGTGTGAGGTAAAAGGACACGAGCTCTTGAAGCTCCGCCCTCTGTGCTGGGAACAGCAGCTCATTTGCATTTAAAGGGACACACATAAAAACGGTGTGTTTTTGCTCACCCTCAAAAAGTGACGATTTTAACATGATATAAAAAAATATCTGTGGGGTATTTTGAGCTAAAACTTCACACACACACTCTGGGGACATCAGAGACTTATTTTACATCTGGATGACTCCAGGTTGTTTGTCAGGTGTTCGTTGGGATCAGTGGGTTTTCCCTGATTATTCCGAGCTCATGAAGCTCATGTCGACAGCGGCTCCACGCTGGTACAGCAAATCATGCAGGTTTACATGCAGCGTCTTGTGGAAACTGGTCGCTTTAAGGTACTTTGCGGATTTGCTGTTCATGAGGTAGTTCATCTCAAAATGGTGCGTGCTGTGTGTTTACAGACGTGGATTAGCGTGTGCACAAGGTGACTTTGAATTTGTAGAGCGCTTCCGCAGAATAAACAAGCCTGTAACGGTTGGATTTCTTTCTTAACTCCTGATGCAAGAGCTGTTGTGATAGTAAATGTGCATTGAGTTGGATTTTGCCTTTTTTATTTGAAAGATAAAAGAGCGTCAGCTTTAAGAGGATCTCATGGTTTCAGACTAGTTTGTACTGTAAAGTATTATTGCTATTTTCAAATAGGCCTATCATGTAGCCTACAGTATTTCCAAGCTCAGCAAAACCCATTGTGTTTGTTGGCCCGTGTGAGGCATTCCTGCCCTGTGAACCTTGACGGTGCATTAGTTTCTGAAGATATTGGCTTTACACACAGCTCTGTGAAAACCAGGTGCCTTAACCAGTAACCCGGCAACAAGCAGATCAGGACCCGTCGTGGTTGACTTCCTCGCTTCCTGAGAGAGAAACTGCTCCTATTTAAAGGGTTAGTTCATCCAAAAAGGAAAATTCTGTCATTAATTACTCACCGCCATGCTGTTCCAAATCTGTAAGACTTTTGTTCATCTTCTGAACACAAATAAATATATTTTTGATTAAATCTGAGAGATTTCTGTCCGTCCATCGACAGCTACACAACTGACACTTTGATGCTTTTAAAAGTTCATAAAGAGATCGTAAAACTGAAGAGTTTCGATCGCTTTATACTGAATGATGAACATATAAAAGTCTTCCTAAGATGAACAAATGGTTCATTCGCGTGTTTGTTCGCTGATATTTAAATGTTTAAATGTCAATAAAAGCCTAAATTAAATCTGTTCATCATATAAAGCGATTGTGTCTCTTCGGAAAATTTGGACAAAACCGCTCAATTCATGATTTATGATATTTTTTTCTCTTTATGAACTTTTTGAAGTGTCGAAGTGGATGCGTAGCTGTCAATGGAGGAACAGAAAGCTCAGATTTCATCAAAAATATCTTTATTCCCAGGAAATGAACGAAAGTCTTGCATGTTTGGAACGACATGAGTGTGAGTAAATCAGGACAGAATTTTTGGGTGAACTAACCACCGTTTAATGAAATAAATAATGAATGTTGTAGTTGCAGAGCTGCTCTACATTAATATTCTACCATAATCTGGTTGAAGAATGAATAAGAGAGTGTGTGATTGCTGTCATGTATTTTCCTTTGATTAAGGGCTCAAAGAGGTGTTTATGCTTTTCTAACCCTATACCAAATATCTTAAGTGTACATATATGACCCTGGACCACAAAACCAGTAACAAGGGCACTTTTTTTTTAATTGAGTGAAAAAATTAGCTGAGTAAATAACCTTTCCATTGATGTTAGGATAGGACAATATTTTTCAGAGATACAACTTGAAAATGTGAAAATCTGGAATCTGAGGGTGCAAAAAAATCAAAACTTTGAGAAAATCGAATTAAGTTTTCCATTTATGTTCGCGATTGTGCCGCATTCACTCACAAAAATTCTTATTTTTATATATTTATGGTAGGAAATGTACAAAATATGGAACATGATCTTTACCATTTTGTGCCGGATGCTGCGCGCCGAAACATTATATCTACCGCCGGTTACTGCGTTGCGCAACTCTGAACCTCCTGCCGGCTGCTGCGTAGCGCAGCATTTTGTATTCGTCATACTTTTAATGACACGTGCAGCATATAATGCACTGTCATAGGTTCAAATACACACGAGGTGGGTCTTGTTGAGTTTTCAAAGACCACGTGACCACCCAAATGTACTGTGGTTCGCTGAAAATCACGTCAATCAATCAGACATACACGCGCATTTGTTTTGGATTTTTGAAGACGCGAGTGCGAAAATGGCAACGACAGAAGAGGATTTTGACAGCGAGGGCAGTGACATTGACTTGGAAGATAGTGAGGAGTTTGGAAGATAGTGAGGAGTTTAGTGAGAAGTTTTGCACCTTCCTCTGCACCGCGAGTGCTTCATGTACCAAATGTACCACGTCGTTCGTCACAAATGATTTGATCTGACTCTTGTCTGTCTCTCTCTCTCTGTGTGCGTGTGCGTGTGTGCGCGTGTGTGTGCGTGTATGTATGTGTGCGTGCGTGCGTGTGTGTGTGCGTGCGCGTCTATCTGTGCGAGGATAATGCTGATAAAGCCAAAGAGGAGAGATTTGAGCCATGGAGCTCAGAGACTGATACTCTTCCCAGTTCCTCCTCAGGACTTTCCCCACCTCTCTCTGATAACAAGATGCCTTGTTCAGTGTGTTGGCATGTTTAAAATGTTATTTGTTATATTTTATATAATTGATTTATATATTAATATATATTTTTTTCTTCCCCATATGATTTTGAGAATTTTTTGAAAAATGTGTTGTTATGTTAGTGCTAAGGGAGCATGTTTTAATCAAACCTGTGATTCTTACCTTCAAAATGTATTTTATTTCATGTTTCTAAGTGCTACAGAGGCTTAGATATTCAGGTTTTGGTAGACGTTGACAATTCGTAGTATTTTTTCAGAAAACCCTCAGGAGATAAGGACATTTATCCTAGAATAACATAGGTTTTTATAGGCGTTTTTAGCAGGCGTTTTAGGAGTAAATGGGTTAATATCCTAATGATTTTTGGCATAAAAGAAAAATCGATCATTTTGACCCGTACAATATATTGTTGGCTATTGCCACAAATATACCCGTGTGACTCGTGACTGGTTTTGTGATCCAACATGAGCTAAATATCTGTCATGCACTCTATGGTTCTTCTGTCCAAAAACCTCTTGATCTTCCTAAATGAAAAAGAACATCATAAGGATTATTAGGAGCATTATTTGGAACACCAGATAGATAGATAGATAGATAGATAGATAGATAGATAGATAGATAGAACATGTTGATATAAAGATATTTAGCTGTCTGTTTTTTTACACAATGCATTCTTTGCTAAATAAATAATGTAATTAGTTCATGCAGCATATCATAAGATAAAGCATCATTAAATCAAACATGGCAGCTGAACAGTGGCACGATGAAGCTGTAAATACAATTGAAATGAATTTGAGCAGTTCCACTGGAATAATTTGAACATCTGAAGCTTTAGTACATATTTGATTTCCATGCCCTTTTCACACGCGCCTGTAAGTGGTTCTGCTCGAACAGCCACAGTGAAATGTCATTACCTTGAGCTTACCGATGAGAAAGTCTGTATTTTTATCCCTCCTGTGAGAATGAAATATTCCCCACGGAAGAGAGCAGCTCCTGCGTGGTGTGGTTTGCTCACCGTAATTAACCCCGGTGTTTATCGGGCTGGATGTGAGCGTGTTTCTCCCACACAAGGGTCTCTCGGTGGAAGGAAAAGGTCTTTCACAATCAGAGCCCAGAGGGGAGGCCTTGCCCTCTCGGTCTTTACCTCTCTTCTCTTATAACATCAATCACGCTCTCCTAAAAACCCAGCTGAAGTTGTTTTTCGAGCCGATCGCTGGCGTCTGAGGGATGATTGCTCCAGAGTTGTCATCTTTCAAACAGGCGACTGAAAAAACAATGTGCTGAATTGATGTGGTTCGTGGGGAACAAGAAAGGTTAACTAAACTTTTAGTTCTTTTTACTCATCGTAACTCAATAAAATGACTAGAAGCCCATTTTGTCCCATAGTTAACAGGTGTTTCCACCCTCTGGTCATGTTTTATGTCACTAGGGCACCGAATGTTTATATATATATATGTGTGTGTGTATATATGAAAACTTTTGATGCAAAAGCCTCTAAGTGGTAGGGCTGTAAACGATTAATCGCGATTAATCGAATCCAAAATAAAAGTTTGTTTACATAATATATGTGTGTGTATTGTGTATAATTATTTTGTATATATAAATACACACACATGCATGTATATATTTGAGAAATATTTGCATTTATATACTGCATATATATTTTTATATGATTTATATTATATATAAATAACACATTTTTCTTAAATATATACATGCATGTGTGTGTATTTATATATACACAGCCCTACTAGGTGGCATCTGAAATTCTCTCCTAAAATGATCATTTTTATCAAGCTCGTATATTTAAGTTCAGTCATTTCACTTTAATGACAATTAATAGGTCATTTTCATTGCCATTAAAGTGAAATAACTGAACATAAACATACAAGCTTGATAAAAATGATCATTCTAGAAGAAAATTTCAGATTGCACTTAGAGGCTTTTGCATCTGAAGTCTTCATATATATATATATATATTTATATATATATACTGTATAAATATAACATTAGGTCAAATTATTGTCACATACATACAAGTCATGACCTTCACTGGAGGTTTGTCAGGTTATATCAGATGTACGTCATTAACAGGATTGTAATTGTTTGTCCTTTAATTTGTTTGAAGAATGGAAATGTTAAACCTTCATTTGAAATGCTGCTCAATTGGCTTTCTGACACGTAAAATAAAGGATCCAAAAGTTTGTTTGTTTTTTCCCCCTCACATGAGAACCATTTTTGATTCCCCAAAGAACCTTTCAGTGAAAAAATGTTTTCCAATTTTTCCAATCTAAAGAACATTTTGTCCAATGGAAAAAAGTTCGGTAAATGTTAAAGGTTCTTTAAGGTAGATGCATCCATAGATGCCAAAAATAACTTTTTTTTTTTGCATATAGTCAACAATGCTTGTATGTTGTGCATTTATCATCACACTACTGTATATGTGTTTTCTCTGAGGTTTGACTAATAATAATAACGTGTGCTCCTGTACAGATATGCGTGTATGCTGTGCACTAAAGCAGATTTTGTATTTGTTTTGTCGTATTCTGTCTGTAGTCGTCATGTAGATGTAAGGTCATTTAAGGATTAGAGACGTCATGGCCGAATATTCATAAAGTGTTTTGTGCTGCCGCAGCTTGAGAAGACAACAGAGACTGTGAGATGATCAGTATGGCTTGTGTGTTTGGGGAATAAATGTTTCAATTGCAGAATTGTAACATTCACCATACACGTATACGTTACCTTATTGGTTTCTGTGTTTCAATTTTTGAAGCATGATTGTTGAGATCTCTAAAGGAGATTTGAGGTTACTAATGTCTTTTTTGACCAAACAATTCTTCCTTTTTCTGTCTGTGCAGGGGGGATTTTCGAGACACTTGAGAATGAACCGATTAGCGTGGAGGAACTTGCCTTCAAATTCGCTGTAACCAACATTAACAGAAACAGGACTTTAATGCCCAACACCACCCTCACCTACGACATCCAGAGAATCAACCTGTTCGACAGCTTCGAGGCCTCCAGACGAGGTGGGATTCTTACATTTACACGTTTGTCCGACACTTTTATTCAAAGCAACACGGATCAGTTCATGCATTCCCTGGGAATCCAACCCATGACTTTGGTGTTGCAAGCACCATGCTTTACCATTTGAGCTACAGGAATGGTAGCAAAGAGAGCTCAAGCAAATCCTAATATGATTATATACATTGAAAAAAAAAATCTTTTTTTTGTTGTCTGTTTTAAAAAGAAAATACTACTTCAGTTTTTCACATTTCAAAATTTCACATTTAATTTAATTTGTTGAAAACATATAAATCATAAAACTATTGCATATGAAAAACATAAAGCTATTAAAAACACATCTGTTGAATTAAAATAAAGCTTAAATAAAATGAAATATTAGTTTATATTGTAATATAAATATTTGAATTAGAAAAAGGTTGCTTTGGAAAGTTATTAAATAATTTACTGGAAATAAATAAAAACTAAAACTTAAATAAAAATAATTAAACCTAAATAACAATATTTAATAAATAAAAAGTAGTACGGAAAACAGACAAAAGCACATAACGAAATGACTAAAAGTTAAACTAAAATTAACATGAAAACTAAAAGCAAAAGCTAATTCAAAACAGTAATAAAACTTGAATAAAACTAAAATTAAAATAACACCGGTGTTACTTGCCGTGAAATTTACTAGAAATTTCGGAGTGAAAATTGTTTCTACACCAAATTTTTTTTTTCAGTGTACCAATTAGTAGTTTATTTTATATAATTGCATTTGAATATGCACTATAAAAATTATATGATCGATAAGTTATTGCATAATGTTTTTTCCAGTACTTTACCTCATCAAAATAAATGAACCAATTTCAACTTAATTTAAAAAAAGTTGTATACAAGATTCAACACTCTTAAAAGTAAAGGTCCTTCATTGCCATCGATAATTCCATAAAGAACCTTTCAAATCCATGGCATCTTTTCAAAGCACAAAAGGTTATTTTTAGTGGAAAAAGATTATTAAATGTTCTTCACACTAAGGCCGTGTGTCCACCAAAGCTTTTTTTTCACGCGGCTGGCGTATTTTTTCAATTGTTTTCAATGGGAGCGCCGCGTTTTTAAAACGCCAACAAAATTATTTAAAACAAGAGCCAGAGAAAATACATAACATTGTATCGACATTTTAAAGGTGGGGTATGTAATTCTCTTTTTTGGCCATTTTTTCAAAATCACTTAAAATCCTATTCCTAACCCACTTACAGCCACTGAGTTAGAAGCACTGAATAAGCAATTTAATCATCTGGGGAACAGGCAGGACTCGAAAAACTCCAGCCAATCATTTCCAAGACCACCCAGAATCATTGGACAGTAAGTGCGTCAATCAAACGGTCGTACCATCCCCCCTCCCCCCATCCATGTCCATGTTCTTTGAATGGGTGGAGTCAAAGGAAAGAAGGTAGGACCATTTGAGTTGTGTATTTTCAAAATCTGCCGGCCATTTTGCAAATCACATACCCCACCTTTAATATAGAAACAACACAGAAACGAAATATGTGTCAAATGAGATCCTAGTAACACTTTCGCGGATATTCCATATCATAACAAGCAAAGTGTCTCAACTGAAAAAAATGTTACGCTGCCAAAACGCTCAAGCGTCCATAGCTAGGCGTTTTCAGCCGAGCGCCTAGCGTTTCCAACTGGCTAAAAACGCTTTGGTGGACACACGGCCTAAGAAAATAATGTTTTGGGAATCCCTTTGGAACCTTTAATTTCAAGAGTGTAGGCTAGATTTAAACAAATGAGTTGAAATTACTTGTACAGCCAGTTTGATTCTACTTAAACATTTAAGGTTAACATTTTAAGTTGAATTAGAGTGAATATGTGATCCGTGTGTTGATAAAGTCACTGATGTCCTGTTGGTCTCGCTGTCAGCCTGTGATCAGCTGGCTCTCGGCGTGGCCGCGGTGTTCGGCCCGTCCCACAGCTCTTCAGTGAGTGCGGTCCAGTCCATCTGTAACGCGCTGGAGGTTCCTCACATCCAGACCCGCTGGAAACACCCGTCTGTGGACAACAAAGACAGCTTCTACATCAACCTGTACCCAGACTACGCCTCCATCAGCCGCGCCGTGCTGGACATCGTGCAGTTCTACAAGTGGAAAGCCGTGACGGTGGTGTACGAGGACGCAACAGGTGCGCAGACTCCTCAGAAACACCTTTTATTGCTCAGGTGTTTCTCTTTCATTTCTCAGGACGATCATGTTCTCAGATATAACTCAAGTATCAACTTTGGCCTGTATGTATATCTCCTAAAAAAAAGACATATATAAATGTGTGAAACAAAATATAGACACAAATGAAACTATAAATTCAGTGTGCTCTCTTAAAAATACAAGTTCTTTATTGGATTCATGAATAATCTTTAAGATAAATGGAAACTTTTCATTGCACAAAGTACTTTGTAGTGGAAAAGAAAACAAAAAATGGTTCTTCTATAGTATCAATACCAAAAAAAACCTTTTGAAACCTTTATTATTATAATATAGAGAAATGTGATGAGAAATGTTTGAGGTCATTTTGAGATATCTTACTTTTGATGGCAGATTTTGGTATCTTGGCAAATCTTAGCGCAGTTTAAGACTGTGTTGAGATCTCTTCTGAAACGCTTATGAGGTTATTGGGGTTGTTTACATTTCTAGTTTGTCTTTTCCTTAGGAGAATCAAAAATCTCAATTTGCTCAAACAATCAATCAGCATAATTTCAGTTCTCTTCCAGGGCAAAGCTAGTCTCAGTCTCAGACGTCAAGGACCGTTGGCTGAGCGTCTGATGGGATATGGCACACAAAATTTAAACACTTCAGTTTCAAAAGTGGTCATCTGATTGGTTGAATTCTACAGGATTTTCGTGAGACGTGTGTGTGTCGTGTTCTTTAACGATACGCCTGGAAACAAAGCCGTCATGGAAGAAGAAAGCAGTCGTGTTTACAACTGTGACAATGAAATAAGGATTAGGGTTACAAAGGGGCGGAAAATAATCTGGGGAATTTTGGAAACTTCATGAGAATTTTCGGAAATTAATTGGAAATTTTTGCTAATTTATACAAGCTGTATCATATACAAACATAAATATAAACATTTTGTTTGTTGGTCATATTATACGCAGACTTGCATGCAAACTAATGCAAATTTAAAAAATGATATTTTTGAGTAGAACATACCCAAAAAAACCTACCATTCAACATGTAAAATGAAAGCAGATTCAGGGCCGTGGCCTCAATAGTTCTGCAGTTAGTAGTTCACTGTGAGCATGTGATGGAGGAATATGCAGGGTAGAAAATCAACTCAATTTGCATTAAATCTGGTTGTATTAACCAAGATTATACAGCAAGATGTTTTTTTTTTCAACTACATTTAAGTTCCCTCTTATAGGCTAACATGCAATATAAAAAATTTATGTTAATTCTCATATATTCCCATTAATTCCCATATATTCCCAGTCCAACTTTGAAAATTCCCTTAATTTTGCAACCCTGATCAGGATCAACTAAACACTGGATTTTTTCCCCCAGTTTGTTCAAGTTAACTTGCACAACATCTTGAATTAATCATTTATTAGATGCACGCCGGTCTGTAATTGTAGGGACATCGACTTTATATTTTTATGCCCATAAACATGACGCGGAACAAAACGAGCTGTGATTGGTTGCTTTAAATGTCATTCAGACAGCCTCTGAGCGGACCGTGGCCAATGAGAGTCCAAACCTTCTGCCGTCAGTCTGAAAGAACGGCTACACAAGACTAGGTCAAAACTGACCCGAACATGAAAGGTGTAACAATTTAGCTTGTCTTTTTCTCGGAAAAACATCTAAAAAGTAGCAGCACCTAATAAGAAATCTCCATTTGCTCTCAGTTTTATTTAGAGAAGCAAGTGAGTTTTTGAAGCGATCTCACTGGTGATTTTTTTTAATTTTTTTTTTTACTGTATTTAAAAATAATGATTTCTAAATGCATTTACAGGCCACATATATTTAAAATGATCCTGAATATGTACTCTTAACTGAAAAAAAAAAATACTTTAATGAACTTTTTCAAATGTGCAGGAATTAGATGCATCTATCATCAGCATATCAGTGTGTGTAATTTGTTTTTAATATTTATAAACCAGTCCATGAGTGTCAGATGGTTGTGAGGATCTCGGTGTTTCATTAAAAATGTAATTAATTCACATTTCTGCTCTGAATGTGACATTTTTGTGTAAACTGTTGTGGTTAATAATATTGACTTTGTGATCATATCTGGGATCATTTGTTTGCTGAAATAACATTTCTTCATTATTAATAGGATTAGAATGTGATTAACTGTGTAATTTTACAGGGCTAAAAAATATTAAAAATCAAAAACAGCAACATCCCTGTTTGGAAAAAGGACATAACTTTTTATTTTTTTATGTAATGAGTATTTTAATTAAGGCCACTGTCACTTTTGCTCAATTTAATGTATTCGCTGAATTAAAGTAGAAATGTCTTTAAAAAAACAACTTTTGAATATTAGTGTGTTTCTATCATCTTTGCTGATTTTGTCTATGCAATATTTTTAGGGCTAATTCGTCTTCAGGAGCTGATCAAGGCTCCGTCGCGGTACAGTATCAAGATCAAAATCCGACAGTTACCGATAGGGAGTAAAGACGCCCGGCCGCTTCTTAAAGAGATGAAGAAGGGGAAAGAGTTTTGTGTCATCTTTGACTGCTCGTACCAGACCGGAGCAGACGTCCTCAAACAGGTACAGGAACACACCGGGACTGAGACACATTCACAGCTGGGTTGGGATGGCCTTATAAATTCTTTAAAAAAGTGAATTCCAATTTGAATGTTTGAATGCATTCATGCACTGCAAAAAAAAAATTAAAAAAGGATTTTTCTCCTGTGAATTAAGTTTTGTTTTCTGACCCCTTTGGAAAATGTTTTAAGCAAAAAAATAAAAAAAATAAATAAATAAATCAGAAAATAAGACTATTGGCCCTATTTTAACGATCTGAAACGCAAGTGTCAAAGCGCAAGTAACTTTGTGTTCGGGTCTTGGGCGCTGTTGCTATTTTCCCGGCCTCTTGCGCCCCGGCGCAAATCTAAAATGTGTTGGTCTGAAGTAGCTTCATTATTCATACAGTAGGTGTGGTTTGGGCGTAACGTGAAATAAACCAATCAGAGCGTCCTCTCACATTCCCTTTAAGAGCCGGCGCGCTTGTTCCAACGCGTATTGCTATTATAACGGTGGATTTGCCAGCGCACGCCAGGAGCGGTTCACAGCCGAGGAGAGCGACGTTCTCGTCAGGGCCGTAAAACACAGAGAAGTGACATTGGGGATGATGGGAGAAAGCCACCCAAATTAGCTTCGGTTAAACAGGCGTATAATTTGGGTAAATGTGTAGCCTAATCTAGATTTTTTTTTTTTATCTAGATAGATTTTTTTCCACATCTTCATGGACACAACAATGATTTCCCTCGTGTGCTAATATTTTTCCTTGTAATAATGTATGATTTGCAAAAATGAAAACTGCTGCATCTGTTTATAATTATTAGAGAATCAAAGTGTATGCGCGTTACCACGCTACATTATGGCCAAGCACGCGCCCTTAAAATAGCATATGACTAACGCACAACACGCCACTGACTTTAGACTGGGTTTTTCCAGGTCAGTGGCGGAATTGCTTTCTAAAACTGGAAAATAGCTCCATGGAAGTTTTGCGCCGGAACACGCTCCTCTTTGCGCTGAACCGCCCCCGCGAGCGCAAGTTCATTCCCTAATTTACCGACGTGCGTCTGTGGAGGGAAAAGTCCGCTGTGCGCGGGTGCAAAATAGGAATGATTATGCGTCGGTGTACAACGTCAATTGCGCTGGATGCAAGATAGGGCCCTTAATATCTTTAGTGTGTTTGCTTCTCAACTAAATGTATCCTGATTTAAGAAAACAAGACAAAAATACTGATTAAGAAAAGACTGGAAACTGGAGAACTAAAGTCTGTCAAGACAAAGCCTTGTTTGAAAGATTAGTAGTAAATAGATTTGTAAAGTAATAGAATAAAGCATTGCCTGCTTTGAATTTGATATCGTGTGATATTCTGACATTATTCTCTGATGTCATACATGGACGTCATCAAATCTCATTTACTGTTACAGCAATACAAATATAAATCCCCGAACTAAATCCCCATCAGATGTGATGCGTTTGATATTGCTCCAGTGTGTGGCTGTCGTTACAGAAAGACACAGTCATGCTTTATTCCAGTGCTTTGAGTTCAGGTCTTGTGGGGTCAGAGCAAATACTGTACATGTGTGTCTTTAGATATCTAATGCTGGTTCTCTCTCTTTCTGCTCTAGCTGTTGTCGATGGGCATGATGACAGAATACTACCATTTCTTCTTTACCACTCTGGTGAGTTTCTTACACGATTTCTTTGAGTTTTTCCAGAGACAATTTATATAAGAGTTGTGCCACTTCCTCAATCCTCAATACAACTGTATAAGGAAAACCCGTAACGGCAAAGATGGCGGTTGTATGCACATGTCCCGCCCCTCCCGCTGGAGGGCCAATCATCTGCTTTTAACAGTCAAGCCGGGAAACATTTAAGCCTATCGTCTGGTTCCACTGACGCATGCGCACAGTTGAGGTTTTGCCTGTTGGTGTCGTGAACCCTTGCGCATGTGTAGTAAAAGTATAACCTGTGAGGAAAAAGGCGTTTTAAACCTTATTTTGGGGCAAAGTCATCAACTTTTTCAGCGATTTTTATCATATTTTACTGCCGTTTCTATACATGCAGTTTTTATGTCCCGGTGACCAGTGAAAGTGCAGTTCTGACTCTCTGCCCATTCATTTAGATAGGAGCCTGGTCTCATTAGTCCGAAATAGCTGCCCGGAGGCGTTGCCAAGATGGCGGCCGAGTGGCACGACTTGCCTAAAAGGACTTTGGTTTTTCTTTGGTTGTGTCATTATTTCGACAGGGATTTCTGCTGGTTTGCATTTAGTGTTCTGCAATGTTTTCAGCCACTAGATGCTGCAGTGAGGATGTGTTTTTGTAGGCCAACCTGTCAGTTCGCATCACCCTGGTTCCCTTGATAAAAACCCAATAGGATTTTTTGATTGGCATTTGGATTATTGCAAAAAAAAAAAAAAAAAGCTCTGCGATGAACAAATTTGATTGTTACACATTTGGTTCATCATGATGATATTCACAAGTGAACACAACTTTTATGTATTTTGAAGCCTAAATATAGTCATCAGAAGTAAAGAGCAAAAGTTAGGCTATTTACAAGCTGGTAACACTTTCATTTGTTAACATTAGTTAATGTTTTAACTAACATGAACCATCAATGAGCAATGCATTTGTTACAGTATTTATCAATCTTTGTTGATGTTGGTTAATAAAAATACAGCTCTTCATTGTTTGTTCATGTTAGCTCACAGTGTATTGACTAATGTTAACAAATGAACCTTATTGTAAAGTGTCACCAACAAACTAAACCATGACCGCATGACTCACTGCTGTATTTAATGTTGTAGAATAAAACATGAAAATATCTTGAGCTTCTGTTAACCAGACCTTATTTCAGGCATTTAAGCAAAAACTCATTGACTTCAGGACGATGGAACGTGCTAAAATGCTCATTTCTGGGGTTTGGCCTACAAAAATACATCACCCCTGTATGGAAGCTAGTTTCTGCCACAGAATGAAAAATAAAAAAGGTTATTGTGACTTTTTATCTCACAATTCTGACTTTTCTTCTCAAAATTTCGTGATATAAAGTCACAATTGCAGGTTATAAAGTCAGAATTGTGTGATATAAACTCGAAGTTGCGAGAAATATACTTGAAATTTTGATTTTTTTTCTCAGAATTGCATGTTTATATCTCACAATTGTGACTTTATAATACGTATTGCGTGTTGTAAAGTCAGAATTGCATGATATAAAGTCGCAATTGCGTTTTGTAAAGTCAGAATTGTGAGATTTAAACTATTCTGAGGTAAAAAAAAAAATCAGTCTTTTTTTCCTTAGAATTGGACTTTATAACTTGCAATTGCGAGTTTACATCTCACAATTTTGACATTTGGAATTGCGAGATATAAACTCACAATTATGTGTTAGGCTATATAGTTAGAATTGCGTGATATAAAGTCACAATTGCAAGAAAAAAGTAAGAATTGTGAGTTTTTTCTCTCGCAATTACTTTATAACACGCTATTGCGACTTTATTTCACGCAATTCTGACTTTATTTCACGCAATTCTGACTTTATATATGTAAATTCGCAATTGTTAGATAAAAAGTCGCAATTATCTTCTAAAATGTTTTATTCTGTGGCGTAAACAAGCTTCCATATCCTGACCCTGCTTGACTCAATAGCTAGAAAACAAATATTCTTTCTAAAGCGTTTCATTCCATCTGTAAGGAGTGTGTTCATGCGTTGATATGTATGCCACAGGATCTGTTTGCGCTGGACCTGGAGCCGTACAGATACAGCGGGGTGAACATGACGGGTTTCCGTCTGCTCAACATCGGCAACCCTCAGGTGGCGTCAGTGGTGGAGAAGTGGTCCATGGAGCGACTGCAGGCGCCACCCAAACCTGAGACCGGCCTGCTGGACGGCATGATGACAGTCTGTCCATCCTCTACATATATCTCAGAATATTACAGATAATCAAGTTTTACTCTGTTCTAGTACAACAACAAAACCACTATGGTATTTTGACATACTGTATACTATCCCAGCAAACAGGGAACGTTGCCTGTTCTTCAACAATGTTCTCAAAACGTTAACATACAGTGTACTAAACCAAGAAAGTACTGGTAATATAAGATGGGTTAAGGTTAAGTTTAGGGGTAGGTTTAGGGTTAGTGCCTAGTTATTACAGTTATTATAATTACTATAATAAGTACATATGTACATGCGGAACAGGACTGTTAAATAAGGTGCTACCAACATTATTTATACATCGTTCAAGGAGCGTTTTTTTCCGGAAGCGTTTTAGTTCGACGTCCATGTTCATTTTTTTATGTTAAATGTAAATGTTTAACATTAGAATGATAAAATGTAATGTTTCCTTAACATAATCAAGGGAATTTTTTTTTTTTTTTTTTTTTTTTAGCTCATTCCATTTCAATTCATTTCAAACCATTTTGTGGAGATATCTTTTTTGGACTATGGTAAAAACATGCTATTCACCTTGGAGTGCTGTGATATAATATATATATTATACATATATTATATTATATACAGTGCTTAGAATAAGTGAACACACCCATGCTAAAGTTGAATAAAAAGAAGAATAAAAAATCATCTTTTGAAAATGGATCTTAATGCCTTAATTTAAAAAATGAGGAAAACTCCAACCTTTAAGGACACCAATTTTCTTTGTGAATGAATAATGTATCGTGAATAAATAAATGTTCTTCCTTAAAACACAGGGTGGATAAGTCAGGACACCCCTGTGTTAAATTCCCATAGAGGCAGGCAGATTTAAATTTTTAAAGGCCAGTTATTTGATGGATCCGTGATACTATGCATCCTGATAAAGTTCCCTTGGCCTCTGGAGTTAAAATAGCCGCACATCTCATCACACACCCTTCACCATACCTAGAGATCGGCAATCTCTAATAAAAATCTGACGAAAATAGATGATTTTATGATGATGATCAAAAAAATTGTATTCCTCTTTTTAGTCAACTTTAGCATGGGTGTGTTCACGTATGCTAATCACTGTATATAATATTATATATATATATATATATATATATATATATCATATATATCATGATATCACGGCACTCCAAGGTGAATAGCATGTTTTTACCATAGTCCAAAAAAGACATCTCCACAAAATTGTTTTACCGTAATACTTGATCAAATGATACATTATTGTGCATTGACCAAATCCTCACATTTATTTGTTTATATACTGATGTTTCAAAGCAGTTTCGCATTAACAGACACGAAAAGCAAAATTCTTCAATTCTTCATTCAGCTCTACAGAAGAAAAACCACAGCTGAGTTTAGTTTAGTAACAGTGTCGCAAAGTTCATCAGTTATTATGAAATGAACTGTAAAGCAGCTCTATAGAAGATAATAGTGTCATTGAGTCAGTTCAGTGTTGACTCAGCTCAGTTCAATAAGTGTCCATCAACTCAAGTTTTCTCGAATGAATGAAGAATGAGGGGTTTATATAGCGCTTTCATATGTAGTACTGTACACCCAAAGCGCTTTACAATCACATCAGGGGATCTCTTGTCCCGTTCTCTTGCTGATCTCATGTTCAGCAAGTGTCTTTTGAACCCAGAATTGAATTTAGAAAGAAGTGAGTGATTATTTGAACAGATGGATCTAGTGTAGTGATGAAGCATGTCTCTGTGTGTGTGCCTCAGACTGAAGCGGCGCTGATGTACGACGCGGTGTATATGGTCGCGGCCGCGTCCCAGCGAGCGTCTCAGATCACCGTGAGCTCACTGCAGTGTCACCGGCACAAACCCTGGCGCTTCGGGTCCAGATTCATCAGCCTGTTCAAAGAGGTAAA
The DNA here is from genome assembly GCF_949152265.1 of Phoxinus phoxinus. Taxonomy (NCBI): domain Eukaryota; kingdom Metazoa; phylum Chordata; class Actinopteri; order Cypriniformes; family Leuciscidae; genus Phoxinus; species Phoxinus phoxinus. The sequence continues at coordinate 37,652,298 of NC_136879.1, forward strand.
TGCTCCTGATGTAACACTCGGAACAAAATGAAAAGGTTCAGCCAAAAAGAAAATTCAGTCATCATGTACATTTGAATGACATTTGGATGAGTAAATGATGACAGAGTTATCATATATAATCTTTTAAACTGTGCCAGACACTCCTGAACTCGGATAGAGGGTTTTTCAGTTTTCTGGAAAGTGTTTTGAGGCACTTCTAAACAGCTGCAGTGATTTATGTACAGACACTCTCTCTCTCTCTCTCTCTCTCTCTCTCAATGACATCTTCCAAGTGTTCTTGTCTTCCTGGTTTGGAGGAGGTATTGTTGAGTCAGCATTGGCATTGCAGGCTGGAGGATGAATGTGTGTTGGACGAGTCGAGTGTGTAATGGCTCCAGCTGAATTACTGATGCTGGCTGTGTGGATGAACTCATTAAAGTTGGGGATATCTTCATCTAAAAGTGAAGCGTGTCATTTCTGCTCCACTAGAGGCACAGAATGGTATTGTGACCGAATGGGCTGATATAACATGAACACCAATAGAGTGACTTTGGCAAGAGCCAAATTATGTCCACCTCTGTGGACCTATGGGTGTGGAGTTGTGTTTGGTGATAGGGTTATGGGTGGAGTTGTGTTTGGTGATAGGGTTATGGATGGAGTTGTGTTTGGTGATAGGGTTATGGATGGAGTTGTGTTTGGTGATAGGGTTATGGGTGGAGTTGTGTTTGGTGATAGGGTTATGGGTGGAGTTGTGTTTGGTGATAGGGTTATGGATGGAGTTGTGTTTGGTGATAGGGTTATGGGTGGAGTTGTGTTTGGTGATAGGGTTATGGGTGGAGTTGTGTTTGGTGATAGGGTTATGGGTGGAGTTGTGTTTGGTGATAGGGTTATGGGTGGAGTTGTGTTTGGTGATAGGGTTGTGGGTGGAGTTGTGTTTAGTGATGGTAGGGTTATGGGTGGAGTTGTGTTTAGTGATAGGGTTATGGGTGGAGTTGTGTTTAGTGATAGGGTTATGGGTGGAGTTGTGTTTAGTGATGATAGGGTTATGGGTGGAGTTGTGTTTAGTGATAGGGTTATGGGTGGAGTTGTGTTTGGTGATAGGGTTATGGATGGAGTTGTGTTTGGTGATAGGGTTATGGGTGGAGTTGTGTTTGGTGATAGGGTTATGGGTGGAGTTGTGTTTGGTGATAGGGTTATGGGTGGAGTTGTGTTTGGTGATAGGGTTATGGATGGAGTTGTGTTTGGTGATAGGGTTATGGGTGGAGTTGTGTTTGGTGATAGGGTTATGGGTGGAGTTGTGTTTGGTGATAGGGTTATGGGTGGAGTTGTGTTTGGTGATAGGGTTATGGGTGGAGTTGTGTTTGGTGATAGGGTTATGGGTGGAGTTGTGTTTAGTGATAGGGTTATGGGTGGAGTTGTGTTTAGTGATAGGGTTATGGGTGGAGTTGTGTTTAGTGATAGGGTTGTGGGTGGAGTTGTGTTTAGTGATAGGGTTATGGGTGGAGTTGTGTTTAGTGATAGGGTTATGGGTGTGGAGTTGTGTTTAGTGATAGGGTTGTGGGTGGAGTTGTGTTTGGTGATAGGGTTATGGGTGGAGTTGTGTTTAGTGATAGGGTTGTGGGTGGAGTTGTGTTTAGTGATAGGGTTGTGGGTGGAGTTGTGTTTGGTGATAGGGTTATGGGTGGAGTTGTGTTTAGTGATAGGGTTGTGGGTGGAGTTGTGTTTAGTGATAGGACTATGGGTGGAGTTGTGTTTAGTGATAGGGTTATGGGTGGAGTTGTGTTTAGTGATAGGGTTGTGGGTGGAGTTGTGTTTGGTGATAGGGTTATGGGTGGAGTTGTGTTTAGTGATAGGGTTGTGGGTGGAGTTGTGTTTAGTGATAGGGTTATGGGTGTGGAGTTGTGTTTAGTGATAGGGTTATGGGTGGAGTTGTGTTTGGTGATAGGGTTATGGGTGGAGTTGTGTTTGGTGATAGGGTTATGGGTGGAGTTGTGTTTAGTGATAGGGTTATGGGTGGAGTTGTGTTTGGTGATAGGGTTATGGATGGAGTTGTGTTTGGTGATAGGGTTATGGGTGGAGTTGTGTTTGGTGATAGGGTTATGGGTGGAGTTGTGTTTGGTGATAGGGTTATGGGTGGAGTTGTGTTTGGTGATAGGGTTATGGATGGAGTTGTGTTTGGTGATAGGGTTATGGGTGGAGTTGTGTTTGGTGATAGGGTTATGGGTGGAGTTGTGTTTGGTGATAGGGTTATGGGTGGAGTTGTGTTTGGTGATAGGGTTATGGGTGGAGTTGTGTTTGGTGATAGGGTTATGGGTGGAGTTGTGTTTGGTGATAGGGTTATGGGTGGAGTTGTGTTTGGTGATAGGGTTATGGGTGGAGTTGTGTTTGGTGATAGGGTTATGGGTGGAGTTGTGTTTAGTGATAGGGTTATGGGTGGAGTTGTGTTTAGTGATAGGGTTATGGGTGGAGTTGTGTTTAGTGATAGGGTTATGGGTGGAGTTGTGTTTAGTGATAGGGTTGTGGGTGGAGTTGTGTTTAGTGATAGGGTTATGGGTGGAGTTGTGTTTAGTGATAGGGTTATGGGTGTGGAGTTGTGTTTAGTGATAGGGTTGTGGGTGGAGTTGTGTTTGGTGATAGGGTTATGGGTGGAGTTGTGTTTAGTGATAGGGTTGTGGGTGGAGTTGTGTTTAGTGATAGGGTTGTGGGTGGAGTTGTGTTTGGTGATAGGGTTATGGGTGGAGTTGTGTTTAGTGATAGGGTTGTGGGTGGAGTTGTGTTTAGTGATAGGACTATGGGTGGAGTTGTGTTTAGTGATAGGGTTATGGGTGGAGTTGTGTTTAGTGATAGGGTTGTGGGTGGAGTTGTGTTTGGTGATAGGGTTATGGGTGGAGTTGTGTTTAGTGATAGGGTTGTGGGTGGAGTTGTGTTTAGTGATAGGGTTATGGGTGTGGAGTTGTGTTTAGTGATAGGGTTATGGGTGTGAAGTTGTGTTTGGTGTTAGGGTTATGGGTGGAGTTGTGTTTGGTGATAGGGTTATGGGTGGAGTTGTTTAGTGATAGGGTTGTGGGTGGAGTTGTGTTTAGTGATAGGGTTATGGGTGGAGTTGTGTTTAGTGATAGGGTTATGGGTGGAGTTGTGTTAATTGATAGGGTTATGGGTGGAGTTGTGTTTAGTGATAGGGTTATGGGTGGAGTTGTGTTTAGTGATAGGGTTGTGGGTGGAGTTGTGTTAAGTGATAGGGTTATGGGTGGAGTTGTGTTTAGTGATAGGGTTGTGGGTGGAGTTGTGTTAAGTGATAGGGTTATGGGTGGAGTTGTGTTTAGTGATGATAGGGTTATGGGTGGAGTTGTGTTTAGTGATAGGGTTATGGGTGGAGTTGTGTTTAGTGATAGGGTTATGGGTGGAGTTGTGTTTAGTGATAGGGTTATGGGTGGAGTTGTGTTTAGTGATAGGGTTATGGGTGGAGTTGTGTTTAGTGATAGGGTTATGGATGGAGTTGTGTTTAGTGATAGGGTTATGGGTGGAGTTGTGTTTAGGTATAGGGTTGTGGGTAGGTTAGGGTGTGGTTGGATCTTCTAGCTCCACCCATCGTCTTTGCAGTGAGCAACCTCTCGAATTTGTGGGTGGTATTACCTGTTTTTCTGAACCATGACCGGTGTGGAAGGCAATTATATATATATATTTTTTTTATTAAATTAATTAATTGAAAAGTGTAATATTACAAATGTTTTTTTCAATTTTTGTTCAATCTCTGTCAGAAGAGATGTTTTCTGACAATTTCACTGAACTCAATGTTAGTTAATGCATCTCTAAAGTTCTTTAATCCAGTGCTGGTGCTGGTGGTGGTGATGACGATGATGATGATGATGATGATGATGATGATGATGATGATGATGATGATGTCATCTTCTTGATCTCAGTGAGAGCCACTGGTACAGTTATTACAGGCTCTGCTAACGCACCGCTGGGTCTGGTGTGTTTAATCTTGGCCTGTTGGTAATTGGAGCTCACTGCACATGCGGTCGAGAGCAGGATGTGATAAAAAGGAAGGATCTAGTGAGATTTACACTAGAGAATAATGACTAGAACCAATCTGGACAAAGGTCATGCGGGCCTCAGTGTGAGTATATGAAGCAAGTCTTTAAGATCTCCACTAATGTATGTGAAGATTATGGATGCTACCCACCCCACGGCAAATTAAAGAAATAATCCACTGGATTTGCACGTCATCAGGCTTTATTGAATGTCTGTTGACTGTATAAGCGCTGCATCCTTGTAAATGAACATGTTCTGGGTAAAAGATCCGCTGTTGTGGAGATCGGTCTCTCCATTTGGCTCGCATCCCTCAGCCTGGGCTCACGTGTCCACTTGGGGAGGTTCATTATAGAGTCCATTTACTAACAACTCCTTGCAGAACAGAGCTGATCTATTGCTCTGGGCACTTCGTTGATCATGTGACTGTTTGTGATCTATGGATCTCTGGGTTGTTTCTCTTTGCTGTTTGTCACTGTGTGAATGGGTCTGCTTTAGACAGATGAAAAGCAGAGATAAATATGGAAGGTAGGAGGTTGAAGACACGTGTAGTGGTAGCAGGCACTATAAATAAACAATGTTTAATAAGCAAAGAGAACAGGGATTCGTCGGAGAAATATAAATCTTAACCAAACATAGATGCCAAACAGGGAGTATAAACGCTGAGAACTAAACGAGACACAGGTGCAGATCATTAGTAACCATGGAAACAAACTAGGGAATAATGAGTAACCAAGGAGATTATGGTTTACATTTCAATTTGACATTACACATTACAAGCCTTATCATCAAGGTCCTGGCACTGCAAAGTGCTCATTAGTCATTTATTTATTTATTTACTACAATTATTATTAACTAGAATTCATTGAATTAATAATAGAATAATGGGATTTTTTTTAAATGTATTTTACGATTATTTATTTATTTACAATGATTCATTAAATTAATAATAATTGTATTTAATACAAATATTGATTTATTTAATATAAATTCAAGGTGCTTGTTAGAAAAATAATTGTATGTTTTATATAATAGCCTAAATAAATAAAGGCATTCATTTATCAAAAGTATTAAATTAATTATATTTTAATTGAATGAATTAATGTATTTAATTAATTTACTTATTTAAAATTAATTAAATAAATGATAATAATAGAATAATAAAAATATTTATTGAATGTATTTTAAAATTATTTATTTATTTATTTATTAAATTAATAATTATTTTATTTAGTAAATATGATTATTTACTTAATATAAATACAAGTTTTTTTTTATTTGTATAAAACGCATTCAATTAATCAGATTTTGTTGTAATTTTTTTGACTAAAATTAATTTGACTAAAATAATCTATTGAGAATCTCATTCCCTCTCTCTCAATCTTATACCCTTGGCTTATGCTATAAAAAAACAATGTCAGAAAGCCCCCCAAAACACACAACTAACACAACTAAACACAGCTGTGTGTGAGCTAACACAGCGAGGTACAGTTATAAACACTGGGCTGGTGATGTGCCAAACACACACTCTCAACTAATGATAATGATAATGCTTTACCTGGCCTCTAAAGTGGGACTCAAAACTTGTAATGATACGACACCGTCATGTTTCATCTAAAACCAGACCCTCTTTTCCCTCCTCCTCTCTTCTTGTAGGCTCAGTGGAACGGCCTGACCGGACAGATAGTAATAAACAAGTCGGACGGCTTGAGGAAAGATTTTGATCTCGACGTCATCAGTCTGAAAGAGGATGGCATGGAAAAGGTAAAAGCAGAAGATGCTCCCGTGATCCCACGTCTCTTAATATCTCTATCATACTGTACATGTCAAATCTTGGCTTTTTCTTTTCTTTTCACAAGCAGTTTATGGAAAGTGGTCGTTTTAACAAAGTATGGAAGAAGGTTTGTATTGAATATCAGTATTGTGACATTCACGTCCCTTTTCCCCTTGCAAAAATGTACCATGGTACTGAATGATTGCCATGTTCATGTACTATGGTATTTTCTAAAAAAAAAAGTTTCTAAAAAGTACTTTTTCATCTGTGCCCCGCAACTGGTTTATAGATATTATTGATGTCCCATGAGAAACACTTGGCGTAGTTATGGATTATACTTAGTTTTGACACTCAAATTTATCACTTAAACTTATTTCCTTTTATAACATTGTCAAACTCTCAGTCTGTGGCTCAAAGCCTGCAGCTTCCAGTTATGAAATATCACATCACTCATAGAGTCAACAATGCAGAGAGCTCATTTTATTAAACATCTGTTTATGAGCGGTAATCGCACGCCGAGCGCTCAGCTTGAAGACACTCTCATAATGTATGTTTGAAAACCGCTATCAGACAGAGGTGACGTAGCGTAGCGAATGAAGCTTTACTGCGGGGCGCACGCACACACACACACACACACACACATACACACACACACACACACACACACGGAGCGTCTCAGAGGAGAGACTGGATTAATATGAGTTGCTCGTGTAAAAGAAGGACTGATGATGTGAAGCACTTGCTTTTGCTCGATAAAATAAGTGGTAGATAACTAACAAATTCAGTGTGTGTTCTGCACTGTTATAAAGTGCTTCGCTTTCCATGTTTATTTTCCCCTACAGTTGATATAACGCATTCATTTGCTTCATTTATTTAAAATTCTCCCTTGTCTTGTTTTTCTTTTACCTTGTAAGACTTCAAACTGAAGTGTTTTTTTTCTATTTGTTTATTTATTTATTTACAAGAAGTAAATAAATATTTAATAAATGTCTTTATTTATTTAATATCAACACAAGGTTCTTGTTAGGAAAACATAATTTAGAGTATTTATATAATAAATAAATATTAAACTAATTTATACTTATGTAACAATTAAACAATTTATTAAGAAAATATTTTTGTCTCATAATTATGATATATATGTATGTATGTATGTATATATATATATATATATATATATATATATATATACATATACATACAGTACATATCTCAATTATATTATATATAGGCTATTGTGTATATATACGCGTGTGTGTGTGTGTGTGTGTGTGTGTGTGTGTGTGTGTGTGTGTGTGTGTGTGTGTGTGTGTGTGTGTGTACATAAGTATTCAAATGTCTGTGGTTTCAAATTATATTTAAAGATGAATTGTGTAATTTCTGAATTATAAAATATAGTATAATTAAGAGATATGTACTGTATATCTCTTAATTATAATATATTATATTTTATCATTCAGAAATGACACAATTCACCTTTAAATATAATTTTAAACCACAGACATTTGGATACTCTACTTACATTTAAAATCTCTGATTATATTTAAAGGAACAGTGTCATCCTAGTCAGGTCCATAATGTGTGAATTATTCCTTGAATCTGTCCTAAAAATCAACAGTTTTCAGCATGAAATGTTCTTACTGTGGCTTTGCATGTGTTTAGATTGGTGTGTGGAACTCCAACACTGGCCTTAACCTGACAGACAGCAACAAAGACAAAAACGCCAACGTGACCGACTCCATGGCCAACCGGACACTCGTTGTCACCACAATTCTGGTAGGAATCCGCCGACTCGCTTCATCAAGACCCAGAGACTGCACATGCTGGATCTGATAGTGTTGTTGCCCTTGCAGGAAAACCCATACGTGATGTACAAGAAGTCAGATAAGCCGCTGTATGGGAACGACCGCTTTGAAGGATACTGTCTGGACCTGCTGAAGGAGCTGTCCAACATCCTGGGCTTTTCCTATGAGGTCAAACTGGTGTCTGATGGGAAATACGGAGCCCAGAATGACAAAGGAGAGTGGAACGGCATGGTCAGAGAGCTAATCGATCATGTAAGTCAAAATAAAGAGTTTTGTGGCTTTTAGTCCATGGGGCTTTCGCACTGGAGGAACCATTTAATAGTTCCTAGAACTATTGGTGTAAGTTCCTGGATTTTGGTGCGTTCACACCGCAGGAACTAGGACCGATTTTAGTTCTAGGAACTCCTTTTAGAGGAGCTAATTTTGCTCATACTTCAGAGTCGGTCTAAACCAGCACTATTGACCCCTTTTGCGCCGACGTCACAGTTACGTCACGCCGCTAGCTGGATGCAAAACAGTGTGAAAACTGGAGGCGGCCAATACAAACCAGCACAGATTCATCTACATAATAAGGAGCTTAAATTACTATTATTATTATTATTAAATGTCATCTTGTTGTATTTTTGGGTTCTAGAATCGACGGAGTACAGGCTCCAATTTTACATTTTATCGCATAATGTTTTCTAAATTATTGTGTTTATTTGTGAATCATCTCTGATTGTTGTTTTGATTGATTGTGACTTGACTTTTTGAAGAACCTGGTAAGAAAGGGTAAGCAAAAACATAGTTAAAAAATGAATATGCTGTATCTGGAATTTTTATTTCTAGAAAATATTCACATAATTAAAATTGCACCGTAATGTCACTCTTTACATTGTCTTGTGCGTGAGCATTCAGCACATAGTTATAGGCATCTGAAGATGTATATGCCCTCAGTTTCTCTTTACGCTCGGTTTCTCTATCGGTGTAGGTGTAGAAGTCAGCTTCTCAACCGGAGGTAACCTAGCATTAACGTTAATCCTGTCAGATCGACCATCCATTGACTGAGCGTGTACGGGTCAGATCTGGTTCTGTCCGTTAAAATTCACTTTTGAAAATAACAATCGCGGCCCTAGACAGTGAGTGACCTTGCACATTAAGATAAAATCATTGTTAAAAAACAAGCTAACAAAACTGGCAAACTAGCGTTAGTGAAGCGGCCAGAGGGATCTTTCTGCAACCAACTAAGCTCCGCCCACAAAAACGTCATTATGTTTACTAACTGAAAAGGGGTCTATAGGAACTACCAGTGACGTTAGTGTTCGCTGATTGGCTGAAACACCAGCACCCGCCATTTTTAATAAAGCTGTGTAAACACAGATTATAGCCTTTATATTTACTCCAGAAACTAATAACTCTATGAACATGGAAAACAGTGATAGATGAACCTTAACCTTTACGCTGAGGAGAAAATCCAACACAACTTTGAGGAGACCAAGCCAAACATGATTATGTATTTCTGCTCAGTTAGCGACACTGGACTCAACCACACGGCTAACGCTAATAACTTTTAATTACTGTCTACTTTACAGTTCTCGGGGAAACACCCTGGTGGCCAGTTCCTAGAACTACACTCTATAAAATGCTGGGTTGTTTCAATTTTGGGTCAAATATGGACAAACCCAAACGTTGGGTTAAAAATGTAATTTAAAATTTTAACCCAACGGCTGGGTTTGTCCATATTTGACCCAAAATTGGGTTGAAACAAGCTCCTAAAACTACCCGGTGCGAAAGCCCCTTATGTTAGTGTCCTCAACCAGCCATTTGATGTGATCTTAAGAAGTCAAGCAAGTTCCTGTGAGTTAATTGTCCCTGCTTCATCACAGGTGGCAGATTTGGCCGTAGCGCCGCTCACCATCACTTACGTGAGAGAGAAAGTCATCGATTTTTCCAAGCCCTTCATGACTCTGGGAATCTCCATTCTCTACCACAAGCCCAATGGCACGAATCCAGGTGTGTTCTCGTTCCTGAACCCGCTCTCTCCGGACATCTGGATGTACGTGTTGCTGGCCTGCCTCGGGGTCAGCTGTGTGCTGTTCGTCATCGCCAGGTACTGGTCACTTTAACACAATTCAACCTTTAGATTGGATTCAATTCTTCAAATTGGACCGGATTCAGGCTTCTATATGTTTTGCAGTTAATTAGCTCTTGTTTTACTGCCAGTCTTGGCCAGCTCGTTTTAAACACAAATGCAATGGTACTTTTATTACAGTTAACTTTTCTAAAACTTCAGTTAACTTTTCTAAAACTTCAGTTAGCTTTTCTAAAACTTCAGTTAACTTTTCTAAAACTTCAGTTAGCTTTTCTAAAACTTCAGTTAACTTTTCTAAAACTTCAGTTAGCTTTTCTAAAACTTCAGTTAACTTTTCTAAAACTTTTCTGTCAAATTCAAGCAAATGTCCAGTATTTAGAATGCCCAGATTGTGGTAATGATGTCACTGCATTCTAAATTCTGTTCTATTGCTTTGATAAAGTTTGCACTTTAGAAGGTGTTTTTAAAAAGGTGTTTTCAGTTACCTAAATGTAAATGGCTAAAATCTGTGGAATAAATACTCAATATTTTCAGAAATATAATATTTATCTGGATGAACCGTGGAGTCATGCTATTTTTTCTATATATATTGTTCCTCTCTGCGGTATGGTAATATATAATTTCCTCCTTTGGTCTCCTGCCTGTTCTGTGGGGTTTGTTGTTTTTGGACTCTATTTGGGCTCTTTATTGGGTGTCTAAAAAATATTTAAAGGGGTGGTTGATTATGATTTCACTTTTCTAACTTTAGTTAGTGTGTAATGTTGCTGTTTGATCATAAACAACTTCTGCAAAGTTACAACGCTCAAAGTTCAAAGCAAAGGAAGATATTTGCTTTTAAAGAAAAGGACTACAACAAACGGCTGGTAGGGACTACACGACATTCATCACGGGTTAGTGACATCACCAACCCTAAAATGTACATAAGCCCCGCCCCCGGGAACAAACAGTCCATGTTGAGAAGAGGAAGAGTTGCTGTATAAGAGACATTTGTGAGTCAGCTCAAACTTTAGCATCCATCTTTTCACATGCAATAGAAAGTCACTCTGTGTGCATCTCACAACAGTTCCTATACGAGCGATTTATAGATTATCATGACATAATATGCTAATTAAAGATAGTTAACTCCACATCAGCAACATAAATTCATCAACTAACCATTCAGAGACGTCCTGTTGCTTCTACATGTTGTCACTTCTTCTTGAGGCTCTCCATCTTTGTCTGACTCCGTTTCAACATTAAAGGCAGAACAGTTTCTGTCATTTTAGTGTGTGTGCGTGAGGTAATCGCAGCTGCTAACACACACAAGCTCTTGAAATCCCGCCCTCTACAGCAGCTCATTTGCATTTAAAGGGCCTGGCACAAAACGGTGTGTTTTTTGCAAACCCTCAAAAAGTGACAACTTTTTTATAGACAACATGCTATATACAAATATCTGTGGGGTATTTTGTGCTAAAACTTCACATACACACACTCTGGGGACATCAGAGATTTATTTTACATCTTGTGAAAATGGCATTTTACCACCCCTTTAAAGAAAACCCTTATTTTTGTGAGTGGGAACAGATCAGGATTTTCCTCATATTGTGACATAGGCTAAATAAATTTCTAGGCCCCTCCAATACAGCCCAGGGTGGGAAAATAATATAATATGAAATAAGTTGAGAACATGACACCCAAATTATCTTGAATATAAAAGATTGCTTTGTAAATTATATCAGTATTCAGGATGTCTCTTATATATATATATATATATATATATATATATATATATATATATATATGTGTATTTATCTATTGGCAGTCTCCAACATGCCATTCATCTACAGTATGCGAGCAATATTAATTTATTTGATTTATTTGAACATATAACAGCCAAAAATATTGGCAATAGTGTCCAACAGTGAGCACTGAGCAGCCACATTTTTGTTTTAAGCAGATTCAGAAAATATTTTCCCATTTGTCTTTTCTCCCATATCATCTCCAAGATGAATACCATTGCAATACAAACTTTGATTTTTAATGAGGGTGGAAGAATAAACAAACATTTTTTTATTGTAAAATCGTTAAAAAAGGGGGGGTGATGAAAATAAAAATGGAAAATATAAATAATCAGTTTAATACATGAAAGTAAAGCACAAAAAAATTCAGTGCCACATATTGTCCAGATGGTCCAGTTAAATGCAGTTATGAGTATGAATGTTAGAAAGGGAGTTGATGGAGGGAATATCAAATTTTCTCGAGTCTAATGAAATATGAGGCATTATAAATCCATCAAGAATGTGATCGTGAATGGGGGATTTTCCACTTAAGCAAGATTTGCCGTCTGGACAGCAATGTGAGAAATGCAATAAAGTCATATAGAGAAGTCACAGGACACCAAATACACCAGTGGCAGTGAAACAGTGAAACTGAAGCATGAGGGCAAAATGTGAGAAGAGGAAATTGCTGAGAGCAAAACTATGCAATGCAATTATGCAATGTTAAATTATTGATTTTATGGATGTTTTTGTCAGAGTGAAATACAGTTTATTTGAAATGTATTGTGAAGCAGTGGCTGGAATTTTTGTTGGTAACGGTTAGTGGTGATAATATTAGAGGCATTATATTGAATATTCACAATTATATTTGTGGTGATTTGTGATTTTGCTGGTAAATTTTAGAATCATTGTGGATATTGTGATTTTATATTTTGTTGCAATTTTTACTTGACATTTATTTAAGTGTTGTGTTGTTTTATTAGTGTCTCTGTTTTAAACTTCACAAGCAAACTCTGTTAGTGTTGGCAAGTAGGAAACCGTTAAAATATGTTAACATAATTGCATTGTTTAAGGATATTATGTAGATAATTCAAATTACATCAAGGGACCTTATTATTAACTTTGGATTGACTCAAAACTATAATTCAGTGGTTCTGTCATCAATGACAAATGTCATATATTGAAATGTGAATGATGTGCATATACAGTAAGTGTGTGTGTGTGTCTGCAGGTTTACTCCGTATGAATGGTACAACCCTCATCCCTGCAACCCTGATTCTGACGTGGTGGAGAACAACTTCACCCTCATCAACAGTGTTTGGTTTGGGGTCGGAGCCCTGATGCAGCAAGGTGATCTATCTATCTATCTATCTGTCTATCTATCTATCTATCTATCTATCTATCTATCTATCTATCTATCTATCTATCTATCTGTCCGTCCGTCCGTCCGCCCGCCCGTCCGTCCGTCCGTCCGTCCGTCCGTCCGTCCGTCCGTCCGTCCGTCCGTCCGTCCGTCCGTCCGTCCGTCCGTCCGTCCGTCCATCCATCCATCCATCCATCCATCCATCCATCCATCCATCCATCTATCTATCTATCTATCTATCTATCTATCTATCTATCTATCTATCTATCTATCTATCTATCTATCTATCTATCCATATATCCATTTCTTTTTTTACAATTTAGATAAAGTGAGTTATTTAAACCACTTACATTTTTTATTTTTTATTCATTTAACTACTTAAGACCACACCTTTATTCATTTGTTTTCTTTTTTTAAATGAAAATTAAAAATGTATTATTTATTTATTTAATTTTATTTTTGAACACACAAGTAGAAACAAAACAACTATAAAACAGTGCAAAACATCCTTGATTTCTAACCAGCATTTTCAACCACTGGTTTGTTAACTGCGTGAATATGTCTCGTGGTCAGGGTCGGAGTTGATGCCCAAGGCTCTGTCCACCAGGATTGTTGGAGGGATCTGGTGGTTCTTCACCCTCATCATCATCTCGTCCTACACGGCTAACCTGGCCGCCTTCCTCACCGTGGAGCGGATGGACTCGCCGATAGACTCGGCCGATGACCTGGCCAAACAGACCAAGATCGAGTACGGTGCCGTGAGGGACGGATCCACTATGACTTTCTTTAAGGTTGGGCCACTTTCAGGTCTCATACACACACATTCAGTCTGTTTAAACACTTTCTGCAGGATCTGTGTGTCTTGTGATACGTTGAATTGAGAGAGGGGGTTTGAGGTTGGACGGGTGAACAGCAGTTCCTCCTCCAGACACTCAGACCTGGGATTTTACATGCACAGATTGGCGGGAATGATTACAGGACACGAACTTCAGCCCGCGGGAATTCAACATGTACAGAGCGAATTAAAGCAGCTTATAGAGGAAGAGAGGGTTATGAGGACATCTGTCACAGCACTGACTGACCTAGACCAGCAAAGGAGGATTTTATGGCATAAGCACAGGAAGTCCAGTAGTAAGATCAGCGTACTGTACATTTATTCACAGCGGAAACAATAAACGGTTTCTTCTAAAAAAACATTTGGAAAATTTGCACAATGGCTGTAAATAATTACATTAAGTGTTTGAAAACAAAGACTAATGAACTAGATTAATTTGCAGAAAAATACAAATATTTGTAATGATTAATAATTGGTGTCTTTTATCATATTGTGTTGTTGAAATTTTATAAAAGCAATAAAACACTTTAGATAGTTTTTAACAGACAATCCTGGTGACTGATAGCCTACTTTTATTTTATTTTAACATTCAAAACTATAAAATTGTTGATATACTCACAAAAACAAAGGCTAGTGATCTAGATTAGTTTGCAAAAAAAAATAATTAGTGTCAATTTTTAAATTGCTGTTGCTTAAATTAAAAAGAAAAGCAATAAAACACTTTGTTTTGTAAAGATGATCCTGGACAGTGTATATTTTATTTTATTTTATTTTTTTATTTTTTATTTTATTGTTATTATTATTATTTTTTTTTTTGCACTTTATTTCTCTGTCTGTCGCACACCTTCTAGTGGCTACTTTCATTAAAAGTGTTAATTTAAGCATTTGTCATTTGGGTAAATATATGGAAATATAATATATATGTAACCCATGCACATGCTCTACAATAATGCCATGACACATCTTTCCCAGAAATCCAAGATCTCCACCTACGAGAAGATGTGGGCGTTCATGAGCAGCCGTAAGAACACCGCGCTGGTGAAGAATAACCGAGAGGGAATCCAGCGTGTGTTGACCACAGACTACGCTCTCCTGATGGAGTCCACCAGCATCGAGTACATCAGCCAGAGGAACTGCAACCTCACGCAGATCGGCGGACTCATCGACTCCAAGGGCTACGGAGTGGGCACTCCTATCGGTACGCTCACGTTACACTAGATCGGCAAAAAACACTCTAATAAACTGCATCAAAAATATTCCATATACACCTAAGAAACTGGATCATGTAGTAGCATCTTAATTAAATGGTGTTGTTTAAAAATAATAAGTTAATATGATTGAATCAACCTTACTAAATTGGGTTACACCAGTGGAAATGATTTTCAAATCTGGTGTGTATATATATATATACATATATAGACACACACACACACACACACACACACACACACACACACACACACACACACACACACACACACACACACGCACACACACACACACACACACACACACACACACACACACACACACACACACACACACAGTACCATACTTACAATTTTCACATTTAATTATGATGTATCAATAGATATCATTAAATTGATAAGCACTTATTTATCTTTGTTAATGTTAACAAATAAAGCCTTATTGTAAAGTGTTACCAATAAATCTTTATGAATATTTTTGGTCGCAACTTTATTTATTAGGTTAATTTATTAATATGTGTCATATTTTATTCATTTAAAACAATATGGTGCTGATTACAAAAATGCAAAAATGTAACACTTCACCTTGCTTTTTTTAACTTGTAAAATATAAGTACTGGCCATATGAAAATATTTACAAAATACCAATCCTAAAAATATATTTAATAAATATATTTAATTAGATAATTTTTTTTATTTATTTTATATTTTAAGTTTTATATTGTAGTTAAAGTTTTAGTGTTTTTGTATAAAATATTTAATTAGTTTAAAAAAAAAATTAGTTTTAGTTTTTTTAGTACTTTATATTAAAGCAGTGTTATTTTAGTATAATTAAGATACTATTATAGTTTTTATTAATATTTTGCGTCATCTTGAATTTTTATTCGGTTTTCGATTACATTTTATTTTAAGTTTTATTTGAGTTGAGTTGTGTGTTTTTGCCATTTTAAGTAGGTTTTTTTAGTTCTATATAGTTTTTATTAATGTTGCCTAAAATAAAATAAGTTAATTTAAAGGTACGATTAGGCAATTATTTTTACAAACACTTTTTGTTTGTTATATTGGTTGAAACTCTCTTCACATCCTGATAGCAACCAATAATAAATCTAAATATTAAAACATGTACATATGTGACCCTGGACCACAATACCAGTCACATGGGTACATTTTATGAAATTGAGATTATACATAATCTGAACACTAAATAAATAAGCTTTCCATTGATGTATGGTTTGTTAGGATAGGACAATATTTGGCCGAGATACAACTATTAGAAAATCTGGAATCTGAGGGGGCCAAAAAATCTAAACATTGAGAAAATCTCCTTTAAAGTTGTGCATTTATGTTCACGATTGTGCTGCATTCACTCACAAAAATACATGTTTTATATATTTACGGTAGGAAATGTACAAAATATCTTCATGGAATATGATCTTTACTTAATATCCTAATGATTTCTGGCATAAAAGAAAAAATTATAATTTTGACCCATACAATGTATTGTTGGCTATTGCTACAAATAAACCCGTGCGACTCGTGACTGGTTTTGTGATCCAGGGTCACATATCTCTTCTGTGGAAGTCTCATGACCAAAACATGTGTAATATAACGCTTTACAGACTCAGCTCTGGCTGTGTGTGTTCGTGTGTTTTTCAGGAGACGCTCTTTTTCACGGCTTTAGTTTCAGATGGTGACAATAACCCTGTGTTTCTGTCAGGTTCCCCGTATCGTGACAAGGTGACCATCGCCATCCTGCAGCTACAGGAGGAGGGGAAGCTCCACATGATGAAGGAGAAGTGGTGGCGAGGGAACGGCTGTCCCGAGGAGGACAGTAAAGAGGCCAGCGCTCTGGGTGTGGAGAACATCGGAGGAATCTTCATCGTCCTGGCGGCCGGACTCGTCCTCTCCGTGTTCGTGGCCATCGGGGAGTTCATCTACAGGTCCAGGAAGAACCTGGACATCGAGGAGGTGAGCGTGGGACAGTGTGAGTGGCACAATAAATACTGATGTGGACGTCACAGGACTCTGTGTGACTCTCGGCTCTCCTAAACACGGACATACACTGACTGAACATTACCCGCGGTGTTATATGATGTCAGCTGTGTTATAACTGGGGGCGGCGTTGGACACTGAGCCGTTTTAAACATCAAAAAAAATCTTTTTACATTTTCAGATGTATTTTCAGAGATGGACAATGAGACGAAAAGTCAGTGAAATATGAATAAAGTGTTAGTTTAAGGTGAACTGCAGTTCAATTCTCACACCAGTTAATATATTGTAGAGTAGCTCACATCCATGTAGTTTGTATTTAGAGTTAAAGGACTTGAACATTTTATTCTTTACAGACATATTCCTTCTTAATCTAATTTATGATAAGACATGTCTGTGGGTTTTATTATAGGTGATGTGTGTAATTCTTCCATGTTAAAATGTCCATTTCAAGTCGAGTCATTTATAAGTCATTCATTCATTGGTTGATTTCCCCGAACAACGGTTTTAACATGCCGGAGATGTCGAATGGTAGACGGGAAACCTGTTTGAAAACAGTCATGTGGTGATGCAGAGATTACATACTTCACCTTTAAAGGCTCATTCGGACTGTTTTAGCCTTTCTATGATAAAATGACTTACTTTATTTCACGACTGTTGGTAACATTTGTCTTAAAGCCGTGTGTTATATGAACCCCTTTTTTTAAATAGTGAGAACAAACAAACATGTTTATAATGCAGATTTAATATGCAGACCCAGCATTGCAACTTGTCATTTTTCTGTCGATTTTTCTGAAATTGAAAATGCTGTGCAGATCATATGTGACGTTTAATATGCAACGTATGGATTTATTTGTGTTCGCAGAGATTTTAAACCTCAGATTAACAGACTGGTTATGTTTTATTCAGTCTACAGGTGCAAGACTTTGTCTTCTTTCATCATCAGTTCTGCTTTTGTATTGTTTGACACTTATGGAAATGCATATAAATATTTGATCACATTGAAATGATTTCTTTACGAGAACAATATATGTGTTTGCTTTGTATTCTTGGTTAATTTCCTTTTTTATTATTTGCCTCTTGTAGTCGATCAGCGCTTTAATGATGTCTTTTTCACAGATGGACTTTCTGTCTTCTGCGTCTGAGACTAAAATGGACTGAATTGAGTTCAAGTATTTTATTATTGATCCACTTTGGTGATGGGCTTATACTGAGAAAACCCCATCATTGGTTTCTATCAATAAAATCAAGCAATGAAATTGACATTATAGGTCAGACAATTGCATTTTAATTCCATTTCCTCCATTGTTAAAGGAAACATCCAGCCAAAAATGAAAATCATCATCATTTAGTCATTCAAAACTTATGGAAAAATTATGAATAATCTTCATTTAGGTGTTTTTTTTTGTGTGTTAAATACAACAACAGTTAATAGTAACACAGCTGTCTGTCTCCAAAGAACAATAAGAAGCAACATAAAATAAATTCATATGATTTGTGCACAATATTTCAAGTCTCCTAAAGTCGTACAATATCTTTCTTTGAGGAACAGGTTCTCTATTCTCTGAAAATCTCCCGTATGCTTCAGCTCTCATTACACATGTGTGACCCTGGATCACAAAACCAGTCACGAGTCGCACGGGTTTATTTGTGGCAATAGCCAACAATACATTGTATGGGTCAAAATTATTGATTTTTCGTTTATGCCAAAAACCATTAGGATATTAAGTAAAGATCATGTTCCATGAAGATATTTAGTAAATTTCCTACCGTAAATATATAAAACATGTATTTTTGTGAGTGAATGCAGCACAATCGTGAACATAAATGCACAACTTTAAAGGAGATTTTCTCAATGTTTAGATTTTTTTGCACCGTCAGATTCCAGATTTTCTAATAGTTGTATCTCGACCAAATATTGTCCTATCCTAACAAACCACACATCAATGGAAAGCTTATTTAATCAGCGTTCAGATGATGTATAAATATACATTTCAGAAAATTGACCCTTGTGACTGTTTTTGTGATCCAGGGTCACATATGTCATCCAGTCCTGTTTGGTGTCAGTGATGTGAAACCTTTCACTTTTGGGTGAATTTGCTTTAACTCCTTTACCAAGTCTTTTCTGAATAAATCAAGAGCAGGTGACCATGTGGAGGAACTAGTATGCAGCTTCTTCAAGGACTCGATGTCTCTCCACAGCTTCTCCTTGAGACCTCTGTTATCTGCAATGAAGGTGCCGGTTTTTGTCACTTTTTCAGTTCTCATGTCTCACAATTTCCATATGATTATGAGCGCTGGCTTCAGGGCTCGACCCATCAAAAGAATCACCTCTGAATTCATAAGAGGCCTGTGAAATGATTCCATGCAAATGAAGATCAGACCAGACGTGTGTGTGTGTGTGTGTGTGTGTGTGTGAGAGAGAGAGAGATTTCTGCCTCCCTTCAAAGGCATTGAGGGTTTTAAGTGAGAGAAAACTGAATGGGAAAAGTCTTGCATCTTCGTTTCTTCCACCCTTTTCTGACCTTTTAAATGTGTCCATGTGATGTTCATGTTCTAGAACCTGAAGGCCGAAACAAACTCCACAAAAATGGGTATAAATTGAAACTATGGGTATAAATTTACTCATACAGTCAGTGACATAACAACAACAACAACAACAAACAAACAAAAAACATTAAAAGTAATTTAGCACAATATTTTTTTGTAAAGTGCAGATTTAATTCTTGATCAAATGCAACAGCAGTCAAGACATAAAAATACCTTTTGGGTCAAAAAACACTTTACAATTAGTCAGCCATTAAAATGAAACTGTATAGCGTATTTTTGTCTAGTTTGTGAACAAGGGAATAGTATGGAAGCCCATTTCTAACACATAAGAGGGGGGAAAAAACAAAAATAAAATAAAAAGTCATAATTATGACAAACTGAATTATGACACACAAAAAAAATACTTTTACTGTCATGACTTTTTATTTCATAAATTGGACTATTTCCTCAGAGCATCTCTTCGGCTGAATGCGAGTTTGAGCCGCACAGAAGTTTCAAAGAAGCTTTCGCATTAATCTGCGGTGGAGATGACAGTCTGAGGTTTGTGTATTTTGATGAACTCTGGGATTGAGTTTAAAACTGCTTTCATTTTAGTTCACTGGACCGTAATCCTCTAACCCTGCTTTCTTAATCAAAACTGGGAGTTTTTAATCTAGCGTTGCGCAGCGCAGGATTACGGCTCTATGACCTTGTGCCGCAGCACAGCTGTTTCCTCCTCACAGCAGCTCTCCTGTTGTAGCGCTGGTGGCGGCTGGAATAATCAGAGTCTGTGTCTTTCTCTCTGTGTGTGTGTGTGTGTGTGTGTGTGTGTGTTTGTAAGTTGTTGTAGACAAATTGTACGTCTTCATATCGGTGGTCTGAATAGAAGGATTATCAGTGTGTCTGCACATTAAAGGGATAGTTCACCCAAAAAGGAAAATTCTGTTATCATTTACTCGCCCTCATGTTGTTCTAAACCCGTAAGACTTTTGTTCATATTCGTTAAAAAAATAAATCTTTATGATTTAAGATTGAATTTAGTTAAATTTGATTTAGATTGCTTGACATGCATGAACCAATGAGGTTCATTCTGGTTTTACGCATCACGTTAGAGCTTCAGCGAGAGCCAATGAGGTTAATTCTCGTGTTACGCATCACGTTTGAGCTTCAACAAGAGCCAATGAGGTTCATTCTCGTTTTACGCATCACGTTAAAGCTTCAGCAAGAGCCAATGAGGTTCATTCTTGTGATACGCAGCACGTTTGAGCTTCAACAAGAACCAATGAGGTTCATTCTTGTGATACGCATCACGTTTGAGCTTCAGCAAGAGCCAATGAGGTTCATTCTTGTGATACGCAGCACGTTTGAGCTTCAACAAGAACCAATGAGGTTCATTCTCGTGTTACCTAGCACGTTTGAGCTTCAACAAGAACCAATGAGGTTCATTCTTGTGATATGCAGCACGTTTGAGCTTCAGCAAGAACCAATGAGGTTCATTCTTGTGTTACGCAGCACGTTTGAGCTTCAACAAGAACCAATGAGGTTCATTCTTGTGATACGCATCACGTTTGAGCTTCAGCAAGAGCCAATGAGGCTTGTTCTCGTGTTACGCATCACGTTCGAGCTTCAGCAAGAACCAATGAGGTTCATTCTTGTGATACGCATCACGTTTGAGCTTCAGCAAGAGCCAATGAGGTTCATTCTTGTGATACGCATCACGTTTGAGCTTCAGCAAGAGCCAATGAGGTTCATTCTTGTGATACGCATCAGGTTTGTGCTTCAACAAGGACCAATGAGGTTCATTCTTGTGATACGCATCACGTTTGAGCTTCAACAAGGACCAATGAGGTTCATTCTTGTGTTACGCATCACGTTTGAGCTTCAACAAGGACCAATGAGGTTCATTCTTGTGATACGCATCACGTTTGAGCTTCAACAAGGACCAATGAGGTTCATTCTTGTGATATGCATCACGTTTGAGCTTCAACAAGGACCAATGAGGTTCATTCTTGTGATACGCATCACGTTTGAGCTTCAACAAGGACCAATGAGGTTCATTCTTGTGATACGCATCATGTTTGAGCTTCAGCAAGAGCCAATGAGGTTTGTTCTCCTGCAGCAAGTAATTACGGTTGAGCATGTTTATGTTCGCTGATCAACATTTTTGACCATGCTGGCAAAATGAGTAGGAATCATAGACTGTTAAAGAAGATGGATGATGCACATTCACTCTCTTTCATTGCAGAAAAGTGAAGTCGCCAATGTCCCAATTTTGCCCCGCCCACACTGCCGTAGAATCGGTTAGTACAGTTTACTGCAGAACGACTCATGATGTCGGTGTGAAATAAACAGTAATGGAAATGTAGAAATTAAAGTTCCAATCTCCTCATCATAATCCCGAAAAAAAGTCAGTTGGTGCCTCACTACTTCACTCAGAGATGCTGTCAATCTCAAATGTCAATTATGACATCACACTGATACAACCTTTAATGTGAGCTAAACTGTGGATCATTTATCATTGCTTTGGCACAAAATGCATTCAATGACTACATTATTAACATTAATTCATTAATACAGGACAAAACTGGTTTCAAAACTGTTAAACTTAAGTTCAAAACAACAACATAATACAAAACTGTATATGACAGAATTTTGCCACATTTCTAGAGTAATATTGTAATGAAATATATTTCGAATCTAAAAATTAAATGGTATAAAACCAATTGGACCAACCACAGCTGATTCCTATTGTATCTGTATCTGTGGATGGTGTGTAGACACATTTTTGTACTTACTCAGTGCAAAAAAAAAAAAAAAAGACAAAATATATATATATAAAGTATTGAAGCATAGCATTCCAGTAATTCCAGGAATTCTAAACAGTAGAGAGGTAGAAGAAAAAGCATTTACAGAGGAAAACATTGTATAATGCTACCTCTAGTTTGTGTTTTTTAGGTCATTGTTTTGTGGGTGACAAAGTGTGCTTGTTGGCTGTCAACCTTTGCTAGTGTTATGGAAGAATGTGTTGATTTGAGACATGTATGAAGAGATTTGGTAGTTTTAGTGCATTTTGAATGTGAAATGAACTGCTGTGCCGAGCTGAAAGTTGGTTAGGAGAACTGAGTTTTGAAAAAGTGATTGAGAAATGTGTCCTAGCGACTGTAAAAAAAACTGTTAATTACAGGATTACAGTTACACCTGTATCTTCATCTTCATCTATATATACATCTATATATACATCACTTGAAAATATACTAGAAAAAAAGTAATACATAATTTGCAGCTTTTGTCGCCATCTGCTGGTAAGACAATAAAGGCAATTCTTTCCCTCAGTAACAAGGAGTCTAAAATGCTTTCACCTATACTTAAATGTATAGAAAATGTATATACGATTTTATACTCTTATTTTAGCAAGAGTGTAAGATCATTAGGAAAGCAGATGTAACAATAAAAATACCAGCACAAGGAGAAGGACACAACGTCACACTTGTCAGTGTGATCGCGGTGTGTTTCTGTGTCTTCGGTCTCTGTAGCGGCTCTTTATTCACCATCAGCTGATCCTGAGGAAACTGAACTGACGTCTAAACACTGAGAGTCCTACAATAAAACACACAGACAGACACATATGAGTATGAGATATTACTGCTGTCACATCATATCTGGAGATCATTTGAGGAAAAACAGCCAGAGATATTAGTAATATAATAAAGATATATTACAGTCAGAGATATGAATGAAAAACTGCTAATAGATTAATAACAATAAATGATAAACAACTCTTTCTTAATCACTTGCACAGAGACACAGTAAAAGATGGAAATATATTAATATATTCATAGATCAGTCACATCACAGAATTAAACTAAAAGTACAAAGACAAGTGGAGTTACAAACATATGAGACCTGTAACTGAACTTGGGCCAATTTATAAGCTTTAAATAAAAAAATATACCCACAGTAGCTTAGATTCTCCAGTTTATAATGCCGATCATCCTTTAGATTAAAAAGTATCTGCACTTCAGTAGTTCCTAGGTTATTCTCAGACAGATTGAGTTGTCTCAGGTGTTCAGGGTTTGATCTCAGAGCTGAAGCCAGAGCAACACAACCTTCAGCTCTGACGCCACAATCCCTCAACCTGTTGAAAACAATAACAGTTTAAATTGTAGTTCAAATGTCTGTAGGTTGTGCTTCACGCTGAGGAGATATAACGACAAGCATTGCCACAAACTGCTGCTGATAGAATGAGATTTCTGCATGTTGATGATGCTCAATGGTGCTGTTTGAAACGGTCATGTGCTTCAGGACTGAACAGACACAGTTGAATGCGAGATATTGTTTCATAGTGATATAAAAGTCGGTTCTGACTGGAGAAACGGTCACTTGCTCCTCTAATAAACTCCTACAGGAGGACATTTGCTTCACAGGACCCACGTGTTCCCCATTACATATAATTTATTAACTCTTGTGATCAAACACACGCTTTGTCTCATGTTTTGCTCTCATCTGGCAGCTTAGAAACTAAATAGAAATGTGATGAACTCAATATATATTGAAAGTCTTAATGTACAATGTAAGAACTAAAGCCTAAAAATGCACTGAAATCATGTTAATGAACTTCATTTCCTCCAGATCATCACCCAATTAGGGTGAGGGCCTTTCCTTTTATTGAAGAAATCTAAAGTGATTTTAATTGATCACCGTATTAGTGAGTTCAAACTAAACACATATTGGGGCTGTTTACACCTGGCCACTTCATGCGTTTTCTGTGACTCGTATAGCTATCCAATCGTGAAAAGACCATGTGCAAATGCCATTCGAAACATATTCTAGATTGATTTGAATCCGATCGCTCAAACCACTTCAGGTGGTGGTCTGGGCCGCATACCAGATTTGCAAACCAGCATCTGGTTGTTGAAACCACATGTGTAAATTTTACTCCTCCCAAAAATACTAAAAAAATAAACGTGTGAGAGTATAATATAGGCTATATGTCGTATTATAGTCAGATATGACAGCTCTACTGCATCACCGCAGAGGAGCAGCTGAGCATCTATTCATCAAGCCAACGTGCAAACTGTCGCAAATCAAAGTGAAAGTAAGTCGCAGACACTTAACACACAATCATCTTCATTAAAAGCAGTGTTGGGAGTAACGCGTTACAAAAGTAATTAATTACTGTAATGCATTGCTTCTTGCTGTAACGCGGTAATGTAAGGCATTACAGGGGGAAAAAATGTAATATTTTACTCGGTACATATGTCAGTAACGCGCGTTACAATGCATGTTAGTTAACCCGGAATAAAGTGGTAGTTTTTTCTTCTTCATACAAATTCGCCAAAATCACCGCGAGATCAGCAGAGGAAAAACGTCCGCGCATTGCGCACAAAATGTTTCACTTCCTGTAGTCAGACAGAGCAGAGATGAGTGAGCCTGCAGCTGATCTAACATCGCCGGATAGTACATTCTCCAGATGGGCATATGCCCATTACTTTAAGTTTGTGAAAAATAAGGATATTAAGAACATCGTAGTCATATGCACTTTGTGTGTTACACCTAAAGAACTGTCAACTTCCCGAAATAGCACCAGTAATTTAACCAAACACTTACAGAGGTGCCACAGTCACGTGAAGTTAGCAGCAAAACGGAAGAACGCAGAGGATGACAGTGGCGATAACACGACGATGAAGCAGCTAAAATTAACGTTCTCCCGATCTGAGATACTACTTCAGCCTCAAGAGGTGAGGAGACTTGTGGCGGAGTATGTTGTTGAAGATGTGCTGCCGCTTTCAACGGTGGAATCGCCAGCTTTTCGGAAACTCGTCAACAAGATCCCTGTCGCCACAAGCAGCAGCAGCAATAATTTTGTACTATCCTGTCATATCTTTTGACATTACGATACAATACAGTTCAATTAATGTTATTATGAATAAAGTTAAAGTTGCATTTCTATCAGAGTTTGCCAGACTTTGACATTTTGTCTGTTCTTGGGATGATTGTTCCTTGTATTGCACCATGAGCCATCACTGTAGCTATTATATCTTACTGTTTTCAACCACAAAGCTCAGTCGGATACCACATCACCTTCTACTGGATGTGTAATGAGCTAATTGAGCATCATGAGCTACATTTAGATTGCCAAATCCATATTTGCAGTTATTTTGGTGAGAGTAACTTAAAAGTAATGCAATAGTAGTGTAATGCCTTACATTTTAAATACAGTAATATTGTAATGTAACGAATTACTTAAATGACAGTAACAAGTAATAAATAACACATTACAGTTTTGAAGTAATTTGCCCAACTCTGATTAAAAGTAAAGAAACAAAATGATCTTACCAGGGCTGCCGCTCTCTCTTATTACGTTCTTTGATTTAGAAATTTTAGCTGATGATCAATAAAATGCAAATCATATCTGTTGCTTTCGGTGACGTGAACTCCATTAAAGGAACACTCCACCGTTTTTTTCATATTAAACTATGTTATTCCCATAACTGAAACTAGTTGATAAATACCTCTCTCGTCTCAGTGCGTGCACTCAATCGCTCTGGCGCGCGGCGACACTTTGATAGCACTTAGCTAAGCCCAGTTCATTCATTAGGATCCAGACAGAGATGAAGTTAGAAGCGACCAAACACCTCCACGTTTTCCCTATTTAAATATTCCCTATTTAAAAAACTCCTGAGTGATGATATATTCACTCAGTAATATCATCCTCAGTGCTGGTATTACTGCGCTGAGTCGAAGTGCTGCAAGTGCTATTCCGCCATACATTATAGTTATCCATTTTACCCGCTTAGAAAAACGCCACGTTTTATTTTGTGTCACCATACTTGGTCGTGTAACTGTATTTAAATAGGGAAAACGTGGAGGTGTTTGGTCGCTTCTAACTTCATCTCTGTCTGGATCCTAATGAATGAACTGAGCTAAGCTAAGTGCTATCAAAGTGTCGCCGCGCGCCAGAGCGATTAAGTGCACACACTGAGACGAGAGAGGTATGTATCAACTCGTCTTAGTTAAGGGAATAACATAGTTTAATATAAAAAAAACGGTGGAGTGTTCCTTTAAATCTGCATATAGCGCGGGAATTGAAGATCAGATTTATATTCCTTTTAGCAAAAACACATTTATGTGACCGGTGTAAATGGAATCGTTTTGATAAATCAGATAGCTATCCGATCTGAGAAAACGCATGAAGTGGCCAGATGTAAACAGCCCCTTAGACTCTTGTCTAAGTCAGCCGAGTCAGCCGTCCTCTGCGTGGTAAGTCACAGAGGCTTTAAATTACTATTTTTAAACATTAATGTTATCTCAAAGTTTAGTATTGATTAACTTTTGTGCTGAGATTTAGTGTGTTTAACAGAGCATTCATTTATAGATGATTTTAGTCTTAGAATTTACATTAAAGAACTTGTCTGGCTGAGGACAAAGACACGTGTGACTATCAGAGAAATGATCTTACCATAGTTTCTCCAGTTTACAGTGAGGATCTTTAAGTCCAGTGCAGAGAACCTTGACGCCCGAATCTCGTAGATTATTCCCAGACATAACCAGTTCTCTCAGGTGTTCAGGGTTTGATCTCAGAAATGAAGCCAGAGCAACACAACCTTCATATGTGACGCCACAATCCCACAACCTGTAAAGAACAACAACACACTCTTCACTCCATATCATCTCAACGTGTTTAATCATTTACAGCTCAATCAGCTGAACTCACAGCAGCAGACTTTACATAGTTTCATGTGAGAGTCAAATATTATCTTACCACAGTATTTCCAGTTTACAGTGAGGATTCTTGAGAGCAGCATAGATAAGCAGCTGCAGTATACCAGAACTTCCTAGTTTATTCCAAGACAGATCCAGTTTTCTCAGGTGTGAGGGGTTCGATCTCAGAGCTGAAGCCAGAGCAGCACAACCTTCAACTGTGAGACCGCAGTCACTCAATCTGGAGAGAGATGAAAATCATACTTGTAAACACTGAAAACATAGAACAACAACAAAAATGTACTTCCTGTAATAAACAATAAATTGCATTTCCAATGTAATTCATTCATTCTGTAAGAAAAAAACTATTCACTCACATTCTTTTCCGAGTTTCAATTTGAATGAAATCAATATTTTGTATTGATTCATTTGTAACTTTAAACTTGTTTAAAACTAATCTGCAGATAGAACTGTATAGAAAAAACATACAAATACTGACACTAAACTCTCGACAACATCTGCAGCACTGAAGCTTTCTGAGCTTTTAAAGGTTGTATCAGCGATTTCAGGCGCAAAAATAAATGATCACATTCATCTAATCTTTCCTAACGATCCGCTAGCTGCCCGCCCCATAAGCAAGCTGTCAAAAAAACGCGTCTCTGTAGGCAGCCTAGGCTCTGAGATCTGCACACAAAAACAATCGGCTTCACAAACACTCAAAACCAAAATAAATAGTGTTCAACCAATCACCGACAGGGGTTGGGTGTTGTGAGGTTTTGCGCTCGTGCACTCAGCCCTCACAACACACAGCCCCTGTCGGTGATTGGTTGAACACTATTTATTTTGGTTTTGAGTGGTTGGTAAAGGCAATTGTTTTTGTGTGCAGATCTCAGAGCCTAGGCTGCCTACAGAGACGCGTTTTTTTGACAGCTTGCTTATGGGGCGGGCAGCTAGCGAATCGTTAGGAAAGATTAGATGAATGTGATCATTTATTTTTGGGCCTGAAATCGCTGTTACAACCTTTAACTTAGATTTTTTAAAATGTTTAAACAGTGAAGTGATTGTTCTCAGTGATACTTACTGAACTGATCTGGACTCTTTAATCACAGGCAGCAGCTTCTGAAAAACACGCATATTTTCAGCTTTATTGTTTCCTACAACAAATGTCTTGAGGTCAAACTCATCCAGCTTCTCCTCTGATGTCAACAACACAAAGACTACAGCTGACCACTGAGATGAAGAGAGTTTGACTTTCTTTATCGTTCCAGATTTTAGATACTGTTGTATTTCCTCCACTAGTGAACGATCACCCAGTTCATTCAGACAGTGGAACAGATTGATGGATTTCTCTGGAGAGTCAATGGTCCTGATCTTCTCCTTGATGCAATCAACTGTTTCCTTATTGCTGTCAGATCTGCTTGTCTGTTTTATCAGTGGTCGTAAGATAATCTGATTAGACTCCACTGACAGACCCAGAAGAAACCGCAGGAAAAAGTCCAGATGTCCATTTTTACTCTGTAGAGCCTCATCCACAGCTCTCTGATGCAGCTCAGATAATGAAACATCTTCTGATGAATTGTGTTTAAACCAGTCCTTAACTTTAGACAACAAACTTTGTTTGGTGATAGGGTCAAACGCATTTCTGTTGTTGTTAGTACAGGAGAGATGCACATATAGAGCCGCTAGATGTTCCTGAATGCTGAGATGAACAAAGCAGAAAACTTTCCCCTGATACCAGCCAAACTCCTCTCTGAAGATCTGAGTGCACAATCCTGAGTAAACTGATGCTTCTGTCACATCAATGCCACACTCTCTCAGGTCTTCCTCATAGAAGATCACATTGCCCATTTCCAGTTGCTCGTATGCCAGTTTCCCTAGTTTGAAAATCATCTTTTTGTCTGTGTCCTTTTTGTACTTTGTGTCTTTGATGCTAATCTGTGCCATCAGGAAGTGCGTGTACATCTGAGTGAGAGTCTTGGGAATCTCTCCAGTCTCTGCTTCGCTCAACATCTTCTCCAGAACAGTGGCTGAGATCCAGCAGAACACTGGGATGTGGCACATGATGTAGAGGCTCCTCGATGACTTCAGGTGTGTGATGATCCTGTTGGCCAGACTCTGATCACTGATTCTCTTCCTGAAGTATTCCTCCTTCTGTGGATCATTGAAGCCTCGTACCTCTGTCACTCGATCGACACACTCAGAGGGGACGAGATCGGCTGCTGCTGGTCTGGAGGTGATCCAGATGAGAGACGAGGGAAGCAGATTCCCCAGAATGAGGTTCATCAGCAGCACATCCACTGAGGCTGATTCATTTACATCACACAACCTCACATTACTCTGAAAATCCAGAGACAGACGACACTCGTCCAGACCATCAAAGATGAACAACACTTTATAATCATCACTGGATATTTCCATTTCTTTAGTTTCAGGGAAAAAGACATGAAGAAGATCTGAAAGACTGAGTGTTTGGTCCTTCATCAGATTGATCTCTCTGAAAGGAAGAGGAAATATGAACTGGACGTCCTGATTCTGGTTCTCTTCAGCCCAGTCCAGGATGAACTTCTGCACAGAGACTGTTTTTCCAATGCCAGCGACTCCCTTTGTCAGCACAGTTCTGATGGGTTTGTCTTGTCCAGGTAAAGGTCTAAAGATGTCGTTGCATCTGATCGGTGTGTCCTCTGTTGCTGCTATCCTGGATTGTGTCTCAATCTGTCTCACCTCATGTTCATTATTGATCTCTCCACTCTCACTCTCTGTGATGTAGAGCTCTGTGTAGATCTCATTCAGGAGTGTTGGGTTTCCCTGCTGTGCTGTTCCCTCGTAAAGACACTGAAACTTATTCTTCAGATTTGATCTAAATGTGTTCAGGACTTTAAGGCTGTAAAATGAAAATACCACATTATTACACTTGTGCACATGACAACTCTCTAATTTATTCAAAATACTTATTAAAGCGATAGTTCAACCAAATATTCTCTCATCATTACTCACCCTTATGCCATTCCAGTTGCATATGACTTTGATAGCTGTATGTTTAAAAGTTTAAAATAGTGCTGTGAAAAAAGTGTTTGCCCCATTCTGATTCCTTCTGTTTTGTGTATATCTCATACTAAACGGTTTCAGAAATAACTAAATCTAACACAAATCGAGACTCTGTGTCATAGTAGCGACGGTGTGAGAACACCTCTCTGTGATTGCGTCTTGAAGCACGTGTGAAATCAGTCCAATGCCAATGGCAGAACGACTTTTTGTTCCCTTTTCAGGGAACAATGGTTACAGTAGTAACCTGAGACATTCCCTTTCGATGAGAACTCACGCTGTGTCATAGTAGTGACACTGTGGGAACGATAATACCCACTCCGCCGTTGTGTACCAGTGTCTTTCTAATGTAAATTATGCGAGCACAACTATGACATGAGCACCTGGGAACCTGGTGCAGAGCCCATCTTGAAGAGATCCTCCTGACAAAAAGGCTTTAGACGCCACCATACTTCTCGATGATTGAGCTCTGACGGCTGTCCAGAATTAATTTAAGCAAGAGAAATAGCCTCGACTATCCACTTGCTCAGTGCTTGGTTGCAGGCAATCCTTTTTTTAGGCGAACCAAAGCGGACAAATCACTGATCTGACTTTTCGCCACAGGGCAGCTCGGTGGACATAAGTGTCCAGTGCTCCAACTGGATACACAAAATTAAGCTTCTCCTGATCCGATGAACCAAAGGGAGGAGAACAGAAAACCTGCAAAACTATAGGCCATGGCACATTGGTAGGCACCTTAGGCACATAACCCGGTCTTGAGTGTAAGAATGCTTTTACCATTCCTGGTGCGAACTCTAAGCTCGACGGGGCAACCGACAAGGCCTGGAGGTTTCCTAATCTCATTAGAGAAGTAATAGCTAATAGAAACACAGTCTTAAGAGTCAGAAACAGTTTTCATGGGCTCGAATGGAGCCATAGAGAGACCTTCTTATTGTAATGCTATTATGGGTGGTTGCCCTGCACGCTTAATAAACAAACTACAGCTGGTCTAAAACGCAGCAGCTCGAGTTCTTACTAGAACCAGGAAGTATGACCATATTAGCCCATTCTGTCAACACTGCATTGGCTGCCTATGGAACATTGTATACATTTTTAAATATTGCTGATTACTTACAAAGCACTAAATGGTTTAGCTCCCCAGTGCTTGAGCGAGCTCTTAGCGCATTATAGTCCTTCTCGTCTATTGCGATCTCAAAATTCCGGCCAGCTATTTTGTTCTTGTACAAAAGGCTAAGCTTTAATGACGCTGGTGCCCTCTGCTGGACATTTAATTTGTTGCACTTTAGAATACACGTATTATCTCTGAATCACCTGACTATCATTGCTGCAATTTCATTGGTTTAGATCGGGAGAACTGAATGTCAATAGAAAGTGTTCATGCCCAGACATATAACTATGTTGCTAAATTCTGCGGCAGTTTTGTATTGATCTCCGAGCTGATCTGGTCCAATTTCTAGCGGATTTTTGTTCATACTGTGTGCGTACATCTTAAAAGTAAGTAGTTAAATACTCTTTCATGTATATATTGGTAGATTTAATTGCTGCTACGTTATACGGCAGTTCTAAAAGTTTGTTTATTCCTCTGAGGTAGTCAATGCACACGTAAGCTTGATCGTACATTCATTTCAGCATAAAACACGCTGAATTAGACTTTGAATGTTACTTTTTGAATAGTAGGGAAATTGAGAAGTATGTGAATAAATAGTATATTTAATTCTATTTCATCTGATAGTTTATTTAACGTGAATATGTGTACAAATCTGAGGAAATTTACAGCTGCTGGACTTGTATAAATATGTCCTTATTTTTATGCTATTGCATTACTTTTATATTGTTCAGTTATTACTGTTTCTGCCTCATTGTATCTATATTCATTACTGTTATTATTGTTCATTTATAGAACCACACCCATACTGATGTATGAATCGAAAGACAACAGTAAAGAACTTTATTGTGGACATGGACCAAGTGATTTATTGTTCTGCCTGAACAATCTGTAGCGGTTGTCACCTAGTTAAAGATCCACACCTCAAAAGCTTTCATACAGTTCTTGCTGTGTTTAAATTTTAAATTTTAAAATATAAAGTTTAAATTGGTTTAAATTCTAAATATTTTTTCAATCTCATAATTTTCTGAAGAGAGAGAAGAGAGAATTGAATCGCGCTGCTTCTCTCGTGAGAAATTAACTGTAGTTTCACTGTTCCTCAGCATGTGATTGGCTGTTCACACTGATGTCACACCTAAAATCAGGATCAAAGCCTGAGTTGACAGAGAAAGTTGATGATCAGCATCATGGTACCAACAAAGCCGGATTGGATTGGTTTGGTTTTGTCAACTCGAAACTAATCCTGTAACCCTGAGTTTGTTCAACTACCATCATGGTACAGGCCCAAGCTTAAAGACTTGTGAACATCTCTGTAATGCTGTATGTACTTTTTGGAGCTTAAAAATTATGGCACCTATTTTCTTTATTATAGACTCGCAAAAGTGGGTTTATTTTTATTTTTTTCTAAAAGTCTTTGGTTGTATTCATATGACTTAAACATCTAGCATGCCATGAGGGTGAGTAAACAATGAGAGACTTTTAATTTTTTGGGTGAACCATCCTTTTTGGGTGGTCTAGATTTGTGTATGTTGTTGCTGTTACTGCTGAAACAAACAGACAAAATTAATGCTGGTACTGAACACATATTCAAACATAAAATCACCTGTAGGCAGATCTAGACAGGTTGTTCTGTGGAAGAGGATGGTAATCATTTGGAACACATGATGATCTATAGGGTCCGGCTGTAATGCTTAGATCCACAGAAGACAAAGATGATTATAAAAGAACACAAGATTTATTATGAACTCAGAATAACAAGCCAACATACGAAACAATGTGTTAGTGCAAAGACAACAACGGACAATGAAATGAGGGACCAAAGGAACTTAAAGGGATATTTCACCACTGGAAAGATTAAAGTGTATTTAAATTGGGTCATTTATGTAGTAGAAATGTGAAATTATTTTAGAAGTTGGTGCCTTCTAGACTGAGAAAAGCCAGAAAATGTATTTTTGGCTCATGTGGATGAAAGACAACAACTCCCAGAATGCACTTGCTTCGCTGCCCTACGAGGCCACTCCCAAGCCACGCCTACTGGTTACAGAGGGCAGTATTGGAAGAAATTATACAACTAGGCTACTTGTTGACTCAAAACTGAAAAGACGCCCTATGGGCGGGTCGAAAACATGCAGAACTTGCTCCTACTACTGGCTGTAGTCACTAGCCTCTGGCCAATAAAGCCTCAGATGACGATAATGACAATTTTTGCGTCATCAGAGGTTTTTTTCCAGGCCCACAATACCGAAATCTCTCGTCTCAGGGGGACATGAGGGAGGGAAGCACGGTCATTCGAAAATACTACCGGGTTTCTACTGATACAAAGCTTAATGCTAATCGGTGAAGTATCCCTTTAAGTAGTGGTACAAACAAGGTTAATAAGGAGACACAGCTGAACTAAGACAACTAATCATATCAGTAACCATAACAATTTATAAGTGGTGGGAAACTAGACAAAGGAAGCACATGTGACTGAATGAAAACAAAAGAAACTGACCTTGACTGTGATACGACATGTTATTTACTGTATGAAGCCTCTTATAGTGTAAACATCTATTAAAAAAAATCCCATATTGCTACAGTAAAAAAAGCAGGTTTTTCAGTAACTATGACTGAAAATATAAAAACATTTAAACCAGCAGTCATTTCCCATGTGGAATATATAAAAATATCTACTTTTACACTATATAGTGAGGCATACAATCTTAATATTACAGTTGGCATGCCTAGTAAAAGTCATATGAGGTGTATGAAATTAAAAAGAAATTTAAACATTGAATTAAAAAAAAAAATCTCTCAGGTTACCTGAAAATAGTTGATGCAGCTTTTCTCCGGTATGGATGTCCTATGTATAAACTGAGCATAAAGGTGAAAAACAACTGGTGAATGATAATGGTACTTAATAAAACAGGCTGTGACTATGAGGAATGATTACCTCAAGATGTACTTCCATATGTAAGTTCGAGGGACTTTCTTTTAATTAAATACATACAACTCATTAACGTGCCAGTGATTATACCATAGAACACAGGTTTTCAAACCCAGGGTCACAGACTTAAAAAAAAATGGGTCGCCAAGATGATTTAAGAAAAATGTATACGCATGTAAGTTACATTAAAAATAAAACATAGCAAAATTTGTTTTCCAGTGTTTAGTTTTACATGCGCAAATATCAGCATAAACAACAGAACTAGCATTGCTAAATTATGTTGAACTTCAGATCGCAGCCTGTTCATTATCAAACATATAAAAAGTTACCCTGCTCAATTTAAATGTGCGTAGTAGTACAATGCGCAGTTCAGCCAAGCACATTTTTGCAAGTGAAGAATGATTTTTTACGTTAATATTGGAGTACAAAGCCTAGTATACACATTATAGATAATAGTTTAGCATCCAAACATGGTGAATATAGAAACATTTGGATTCGTACCTAATGAGAGATGTAGGCTACGTGAGCCCAAAGCCGGTTTCTCTTTCAGTTTCGTTTTAAGTTTATTTATAAAATTTATTTTGGCTTGATAATAGCTATATTTTAGCAATTTTTGTTTTGTTCTGAATACCGTTAAATTGAAAGGATTTGTTGTGGAGTGAAGGGAACTAAAATAGCCTATAGCAAAGTTTATATTTTCCTATATATGCCTCCGAATCCCCCTAGAGGGACCAGTGTCCACCCACCACAGTTTCACAAAATCCTGTGCGAAACACTGTAGGCATATTTATTTGTATAGCATGTTTTATAAATGTTACATACATATTTTGAATATGTTTGCAGAAAAATTGTACCTGCAGCCAGATGAAGTGTTTCCATTATTAAAACGTTGTGGCGGGTCCATAGACTGATCACTCTTCATAGACACACAGCTGGGCTCTGGAGATGCTGTTCTCTTATG
Organism: Phoxinus phoxinus; assembly: GCF_949152265.1. NCBI lineage: Eukaryota > Metazoa > Chordata > Actinopteri > Cypriniformes > Leuciscidae > Phoxinus > Phoxinus phoxinus. Next base: position 37,687,375 of record NC_136879.1, read on the forward strand.
ATGGACTGAACTGTAAGAGTTTAGAGATATAGCTTTATAAAGCAGATTGTATTATATTAAAACATATTGTCCTTAGGTCAGGAAGAACAGAAGGCTCACAAAAAGCAGAAGTGTAAATATGTATCATGTAATTAGTGCTTTTGTGTGAACAGCTTCATGAACATGAAAACTTCAGATGACAATTTAAATGGCTGCATATAGTTCACACTATAAATGTCCTATCTCAATCCACAATGTATAAAATACTGATCTATACAATACTGATCGTATGTTTGCATAAATATTACCTGTATCTGCAGGCAGATGAGGCATATTTATTTTTATAGCATGTTTTATAAATGCTGCATACATATTTAGAATATGTTTGCAGAAAAATTGTACCTGCAGCCAGATGAAGTGTTATCGTTATTAAAACGTTGTGGCGGGTCCATAGACTGATCACTCTTCATAGACACACAGCTGGGCTCTGGAGATGCTGTTCTCTTATGATGGACTGAACTGTAACAGAAGGCTTACATAGAGCAGAAGTGCAAAGCTATAATCTGTACTAAGTTATTTTGTGTGAATAGCACCATGAACATGACATCTTCAGATAAATAAATGGTAGGGGTGGGAATTGGCAAAAATAGTATTGATAGTCGATAGTATTGCGATATTTGGATGAAGATGAAGTGTTTTCGTTATTAAAACGTTGTGGCGGATCCATAGACTGATCACTCTTCACAGACACACAGCTGGGCTCTGGAGATGCTGTTCTCTTATAATGGACTGAACTGTAAGAGTTTAGAGATATAGCTTTATAAAGCAGATTTTTTTTATATTAAAACATAATATCCTAAGGTCAGGAAGAACAGAAGGCTCACAAAGAGCAGAAGTGCAAAGCTGTATCATGTAATTAGTGCTTTTGTGCGAACAGCTTCATGAACATGAAAACTTCAGATGACAATTTAAATGGCTGCATATAGTTCACACTATAAATGGCCTATCTCAATCCACAATGTATAGAATACTGATCTATACGTTTGCATAAATATTACCTGTTGTTAATATTCCTATTGTTAAAACGTTGTGGTGGATCCATAGACTGATCACTCTTCATAGACACACAGCTGGGCTCTGGAGATTCTGTTCTCTTATAATGGACTGAACTGTAACAGTTAAGAAACAGCTTTATGAATGAATGAATGAATGAATGAATGAATGAATGAATGAATGAATATTGACATATATTTACTAAAATTGAGTACCTGAGACCAAAACATGCGACACCAATGTGATATTTTATTGCAGCATCAGTACATTTCAAGTCTTTAAAGAGTAGCCTACCTGATTCCTGAACAAAAATCTCCATTAGGCCAACTGGATGTCTGTGTGTAATCCATATTGAAGCTGCATAGGTGGATCAGATGAGTCTTATCTTACATCCATCCACATCATTTTTCAGTTTATTGAGAGTTGAGAAGAGTTTTGCCTAATGGTTGAGAAGTACACATAACCAACTGTAAAATCTGCCGACTGTTGCATATAGAGTCCAGTGATAGACATTCATATTTTATGCAGCAAAGGTTTACCAAAAATGTAATTATTTAAGGCTAGTAATACAATGTGGTTTTCATTCTAGTTTATAAACAAGAAAAAAAAAAAGATCTTATCTTGTGTTGGGAGTGGGACACATGCTAAATTATAAAAAGCAAGCAAGAAGAAAAAAGTTTGCCCCCTACCTGGATAAACTTTTACAGAATGGTGATTGAATTCTTATTAATATTTATTTTTATAGTGTCCTTAATGTTAAATACTAAATAAACTATTCCATTTAAAATATTTTGACAATTGTCCCAGGGGGCAGGGGCGTGTCTAGAGGGGGGGCACCCCCCCCCCCCCCGCCCTGGAATATGATTGGCCCCCCCTGGCACCCCCCCCCCCCCCCCCCCTACCCTGATTTGAGACTCGCGCGAATGCGAAGAAGTGATCACAGTTGCGCATTTTTAATCAGGAGGAAAGAGACACCACGACCACGGACCATTTTGCAAGATGTAAATAACACTGGTCCAGAAGCACTTCCTGTTTCAGTTTTTTAACACTAGGCTACATAAACGTTGGGATAATATACAACCAACAGAACATTTTAAACTGAATCAAAAAGTTAAACAAACATATTTAAGATGTTTTCTTTACATGTGAAATAAAGAAACCAGTTACAAACTGAAACAGGAAGTGTTGTGTTGTTTACATCTTGCAAAATGTTCAGTGTTTACGGTATGTAAGTTACACACTAAATATATTTTGAATGGAAGCTACAAGCCCAGTGTGAATTCCCGCACGACGCTGCAGTTAACAGTCATAAAGTGCGAGATAAGATTTAAATAGCTAAACTAAACAGCTATACAGTAGCAGTTTTAACATTAAGTGACATGGCATCTGACGCACAGAAGCCAATGGCACATGTCACTATGCGTATTGGCACATCCGGTGGCACATCCGGTCTTCATTGGCATGTGCCAGTGGATAGTGGCATGTGTCACTGACACTATTGGCATGTGCCAGTGGTGGAGTGGCATGTGTCACTGAAATCGCGACACGCTGACACTGACATGACACCTGACTGACACCGAGTCGCGGAACATGTCACCGTGTTGCGACACCTCCACTAGTGACGGACAGATTAATCGAACACCTATAGCCTACTGACGTAATTGTGGCACGAAATCCTAAATAAATTGCCTAATTTTGTGATATTTAAAATATCAATTAAACGAATTAAAGTGCATTAATATTTTTTCAAACGTGTTATTTGTGTCACGTCTGTATTTGATTGGTATGTGCCACTGAATGTTTTGTAATACCAGTGCTACTTTATGTTGTTTATCTCGCAAGTCACAAACTGGCCATTCTAGGAAAGACATGAAATAAATCTATCATGGCATGGGTCACTACGAATAACGCGTCCGTCACTGTAACCTTTATTTTTGCATGATGCTCCATGCACGCCAGTAGGTGTCAGTAAGTCCACACTGGCTAGCGCAAAATAACCTAAAACTTGCGACAGTTGAGGAACATCTGGCGGTGGTGGTGTATTTGTTTGCGAGAAGACGCTAGCAAAAAACTAAAAACAAATAAATAAAAAAACTATAATCTTAATCAGAGTCTGATATCGATATAAATAATTAGTTAATAATTTATATAATATAAATTATATATCATCGAGCTATAATTAATGTAAGTAAATTTACTAATTAATTTATAAAACATAAATAAATTATTAACTTATTATTTATATCATGTTTTTGCTTAAAGGCCTACTCATCTGGCTTTAATATTTTACAAATACATTTAAGGAATTATGTAATAAGAAATAAATGTATACATGCATTCTTTCTGTAGATGTCATAATGTCACATCTAGCGTACATAATGCTACGTTAGATAGCGGCATGTGTCACTACGCTACTGGAGTGTCATAACATACGGCGACATAGGCTACCGCGACAATGTCAGTGGCACATGAAGCAATCCGTGGACATGTCACAAGTTTTACTGAAACATGCCACTATCCACTGACACATGTCACAAGTTTTACTGAAACATGCCACTATCCACTGACACATGTCACAAGTTTTACTGGCACATGCCACTATCCACTGACACATGTCACAAGTTTTACTGGCACATGCCACTATCCACTGACACATGTCACAAGTTTTACTGGCACATGCCACTATCCACTGACGCATGTCACAAGTTTTACTGAAACATGTCACTATCCACTGACACATGTCACAAGTTTTACTGGCACATGCCACTATCCACTGACACATGTCACAAGTTTTACTGGCACATGCCACTATCCACTGACACATGTCACAAGTTTTACTGGCACATGCCACTATCCACTGACACATGTCACAAGTTTTACTGAAACATGTCACTATCCACTGACACATGTCACAAGTTTTACTGAAACATGTCACTATCCACTGACACATGTCACAAGTTTTACTGAAACATGTCACTATCCACTGACACATGTCACAAGTTTTACTGGCACATGCCACTATCCACTGACACATGTCACAAGTTTTACTGAAACATGTCACTATCCACTGACACATGTCACAAGTTTTACTGGCACATGCCACTATCCACTGACACATGTCACAAGTTTTACTGAAACATGTCACTATCCACTGACACATGTCACAAGTTTTACTGGCACATGCCACTATCCACTGACACATGTCACAAGTTTTACTGGCACATGCCACTATCCACTGACACATGTCACAAGTTTTACTGGCACATGCCAACGAAAACCGCATGCGCCAGACGACTGCAACATGTGCCACTGACATTGTTGCAGAACAATTCGCTGTTTAACAGCACATGCTGCTGTCTGTTATGTATGGTGTGATGTACGCACTTAATGGCAGAACATTTTATTAATAATACGATGCTTTCAGACATTACATCCCGGTGTTCATTTTTACAAACATTGTGCTTCGCCATATTTTTTATATCGTGGTCTGTTGTTTGTATTTATATTTACTATGGTTCTTTTTTATACTTTTGACAATGTATTTACCTACATATTGTAAATTGTATTTTTTTCTATTTGCATATAGGACTGACAGTTCACCTGTGTCATTTGTAACTATAAAATTATATAGAAACTAGTATTTAGCCTCAACTAAAAAAGTATAATGTTCTTATTAAAGTGGTACTTACAAGCTGGAGTATGTTGTTTGTGCACAACAAATTGACAATTACCAATCAGGTATTTCAAATAATTGTAAACTAGCAAGAGATAAAATGCCACAAACCATTGTAAAGTGACACTTACCATTGTTAAATGAATTATGAAAATTGGCACCAATCATTCAGAAGTATGCTGAACCTTGACACTGGGTTTGTTTTCACAATGCAGAGTATATATAAAATTAATTTGTAGTTCTTGTAGACTAATCCCCAATGTTTAGTCAATGATAGCTTATAAAATGTATACACCTTTTTCAGTAAGCAGAGACAGAAAAAAGACTCAACAAATATGTAAATTAAAGTAATGGCTTTCCCCCCATTTTTATAGATACAGTAGATCATGCATTAGCATACTTCAAATTAGTGAAACTTGACTATGCCAGAGGCCATTACAACTTCAACTGCATAGCGGCAAATCTTCTCCAGTCTTTGTACAAGAAGTATGGTCACCTTAAAAAAAAAGAATTTAAAAAGTTGTTTTTCATCAAACAACAAAAAACATAAATCAACTTCAATCATTAAGATACCGGTAATTACCACATACCTCTGGAATCATAACATCAAATATGTAGTTCAGGTTTTCAAGATCCTCATCTGCATCCACTGCTCTCTTTATTTTATCAGCAAGTTTGATGAGCTATTAAATATGAGAATATTAAATCGTTTAGGATAATAAGGAACTTGTTGTAATATAACAATAAAATATACTGCAAGTAAAATGTGAAACGCTTAAAACAATGAGCTTATTCCTCACATCACTTTCGCTGAAATGGCACTGTTTAGGCTTTAAGTGCTGCTTGAATTTCAGTGATGTCTCAGGATGTTTCCACAGGTAAAACCGACAGGATTTGATGTCTCCATTGTGAAAAGCTTCATGTAAAGCCTGTTGGAACAGATTATGTTAAAATGGTGTGTGTGTGTGTGTGTGTGTATATATATATCTATATATATATCTATATATATCTATATATATATATATATATATATATCTATATATATATATATATATATATATATATAGATATATAGATATATATATAGATATATATATATATAAATACACATGGCAAGAAATGTTAATTGTGATTTTATAGTACTCACTTTTATGTCTTGATCTGAGATTATGTTTTCAATTCCAAGTCTCAGAGCCTTCCGAGTGCTACAAAGAAACAATAATGTAGATGTCAACATCCGGTTATGACATAGCATAGAACAAAAAACAGGCTATAGAATAGTTGCTGATTATTCAGAAGATAGCAATAAGCCAGTGGCAGTACAAAAGTGGTTAATAAGTGGTTAGCTAAATCAAAGTTTATGTAGCTTTATACTGATTATGTAACATGAATAGAAGTACCATATTATTAATGTTGAGTATCTTTTGTTCCTATTTTTTTCTAGCATAAACTTTTTAGTGAAAATAAAAATGTAATTCTGGCCTAGACTATGATCCAACTCCACGTTTCTTAATGACAGTAAAAGCTTTCTATTTAAACTTACTCATCAAAAGTGTATGGTTGTGTCAAATCACATCCACATTTGAAAGTGCCTTTTTTAACATCAGCTTCTTTCACTCCAGCACAATCTGTGTGTAGCCAGCCCAAACACATGTCACACTGTACCCACAAGGTCTTCACAACACTGGGATACAATGGCCTGTGAATAAGATACACATGGTATAATTAGTGTTTTCACTTAAAAATATACAATAAAAACAAACATGGCCTACCCTTTGCCCACTTTCTGAAAACAGCACACATGCAAGTCCCCTGCCATACACTCCATCGGTTTTTCTGGTTTTTTCATTGAGTCCTATGATAAAAAATAATAATAATGTTCTGTTCCTGTAAATTACTAGTCTGAAATTTTTTTCAAGTTAAAACAATAATAAGACAACCAACCTCTACAACAACATCTTTTACTAAGTCTGTTGCATGATATTCTCGTAGATATTGTGCTTGTGACAGACCAATGGTCTCTTTGCTCAACCTGAAGCCCTTTAGCTCCATTTCTGCCATCTGTTAAAGGTGAACAAAAATTAAAGATGAAACATTAGTTGTGTATTTTTTAAATCATTCAGACCATTACATTTTACCTGTCTTTTTCTGATGAAATAAAAACAATGCTCTTAAAAGCTAGCTGAAAATTTTGGAACTACAAATATAAAAAATATTTGGTAACACTTTACAATAAGGTTCATTAGTTAACATTAGTTAACTACATTAGTTAACGTTAACTAATAATGAACTGCACTTATACAGCATTTATTCATCTTTGTTAATGTTAATTTCGACATTTACTAATACGTTATTAAAATCTTGTTAACATGAGTTAATGCACTGTGAACTAACATGAACAAACAATGAACAGCTTTATTCATATTAACTAACATTAACAAAGATTCATAAATACTGTAACAAATGTATTGTTCATGTTAGTTAATACATTAAATAATGTTTAATAAATGAACCTTATTGTAAAGTGTTACCCAATATTTTTACTATAGTCTTTAAGTCTTACAGTGCACACAAACACTCCACAGTTGTTTGCATCACCCTGGCTCTGAAGCCACTGTGGTGGATAAGAGACAATCCAATCAGCAAGTTCCCATGTGTTAATGAAGGCATCACTGATGAAGAAAAAGATGCATAGACAGTCACAGACAAGAACATTATTAGACACTGCTGATCTGAATGTAATAAAGTGCTTTTAGACTGTACTTTTATATTGAAAGTTGATTCAGATTACCCTGCCTTTATATTAATGTGAAATAAACCATACGTAATAGTCATTTATGACTAAGAGATTACACATGGTTACTTTACAGTAGACAAAAATACATCTTTAATACAGTTTGACTGAATGGTCAATGTGCTTTATATCTACCTACCTACCTACCTGTGTTGCAGCACAGAAATTTTAAAAAGGGTACAAATACATTACCAAAGTATTTCCATATGACGTTTTGGTATATCTTTGTGAAGCTCCATGGAATCAAACACCCGGATCTCATGACTTTGACCACAGAACTCCTTTGAGTTTGAAGATATCAAAAGAAAAGATACATAAAAATACACTTGAAAAAAAATGTTAAAAGAAATTTGTAGGATCTAATTATTTCAACTAACCCACAAAATGAAGTGGTTCCCAATCTCAGGGCTCTCACTCGTACTGACACATCGAGGAAAAACCACTGTGTCGCTTCCTTTAAGGTTCTTCTCAAAATAAAAAATAAGAAATTCTGTGTAATAATAGCTATTTCCATAACAATCTATAAACATACAAAACTACACATATATATATGAACAGTATACCTTCAAGCATGATACATTCCGCGGGGATATTTTTGTTTGTGTGATCCAGTCTCTCCACCAGCTAATAAATGTAAATGTTGGGAGCATCACAACCTTGCAGAAAGTTGATATAAATAATTATTACATACATAGATACATACATACATACATACATACGTATATATATATATATATATATAATTAATTCAGTATTATTTTTAAATCTCTTGAAAAATAGTATAATGTACTTACATTGGGTGTTGTAGATGCAAGCTGTGCTACTCTAGTATTGACAGCCTATTACACATAAATACGTGTTAATGGTTCATAAACACACACACACAAACACACACACACACAAATATGTGGTTTAAGGGGACTCTCCATAGGCGTAATTATATACTATACAAAATGTATATTCTATCTCCCTACACTAACCGTACCCCTAAACCTACTCATCACAGAAAACTTCCTGCATTTTTAGAATACAAAAAAGAAGAGTATATATTTTTTAAGCCATTTGGTTTACAGGAAGTGTCCTCGTAAACCATGTTTATATTGTAATACCCATGGCACACAAAAATACTGTACATACATCATCAGTCAGCCATGGTTGGTTGGGTAGGATGTCTTCTGATTCAGGTGCAGGATAGATTGACTTTAAGTCTTTAACTGTTGCTGTACAGTTGCCAACTTGCACAAGGACTGAAGTATGATTTTGTACAGTGTTGTACAATTCAGAAAGCTTGTCCTACGGGTAAATAATGACATGTAGAATGATAACACACTATGATAACATTTCCAACATGACATGATTTTGTTATTGAAAATCAATTTGTGCTAAACCAAATCTAAATATTTGCAATGATACCTTGTTTTCCTTCAAGATGGGGAAAAGTGATGTGCTAAAGTGTAGTCCTTCATCCGAGATTACTTCTTTTTTCTTTTCCTTGACATCCTCAGGAATTTGAAATCTTGAGTCAGTGCCTCTATCTGTAACAATTCACAGTGATTAGAACAACGTTTCTGCAAGATAGTTATAAGGTTAAATGCACAAATTAAGATAAGATATCAATCTCACATGTAGTGAAGAGACTCAGCCTGCCATCCAGGCCAACTTCAGCTGCGCCTTGTGTCTGTCTCATCATTTTGTCCATGAATGATTTATTCACTTTACTGTTATGCAAATGGAACACCAAACGAAGTGCAAACATAAAATGAACATCTTTCAGCTGACAAAGAAAGTATCGAGAGTTGGCAAGTTCCCGATTGAGTTGCTCTGCCATTGAAGAGTTAATGAGACCAAGGAGCTCTGGGACAAGATCAAGGCTTCTCAGTTTCTCTTTTTCCTGTTTTTGGTTACGTTGATGGAAGCGGTCATACAGTGAAAGTCTATCTGAAGTTCCAGTGATAGGGTGAGGTTCGTCAAGTGCTTCAGTGGTTTCATTACCTTGACTCTGGACACGTCCACCTTCTATCATGGTTTTAACCCAGGGTAAATGGACGACAAGCTCCTTGGCTGAGGCCTTGGCCACATTTTCAGCTGTGGCCTCACACAGTCTGCCATCAAAAGGTCTGAAAAATGCCTGTCGAGTTCTATTGTTAGCATGTCTTGCAACACGTCCAGCTACATCTGAAATGTAGATAGTCGGTGGAGTTTTTAAATTCAAAAGCGCGTCAACGTGGTCCCTCGCTGACTCTTGCCACCAAAGAGGTGAACAAACGTAAACAATGGCATGTGGGCAGCCAACATGGAGAACACCACCTGAAAAATGTGTTCGACAAAAGCTAAAACATTTCTTCTAACGAACTCAATTGAAAAATTTTACATGGTTGCCATACCTCCAGTCTTCTGTAGTTTGATGAACATTTTGGGGTAAATGTCTTTGTATAGAAGTAGCTCCTCCAAGCGATTAATGATATCTGAGGCAGAGCCAGCAACAGATACTCCAAGTTGTGCACATGCTGCCAGCAGCTCACTTTTGGAAGGCTTGAAAAAGAAATGTAACTATTTAGTTTTTTGATTCACAATAAAATATGTTTATACAAGTAATAATTATGGCATAGTAATACCTTTTTTGATTCTAGCAGTTTCAGCACTGTGTCCTCAACAGCATGCGAGTCCACAGGTGGCGACTTGTCACTTAGACGATCTGAAAACCCTTTGAGGATCTCTGTTTTTGTTAAAACTTTTCCGGCTCTGCAGGAGGATCCAAGCCAAGGGGCAAAAGATGAGTAGGACAGTTCACTGGAGAAAGGGTTTCTCTCTTTTGTTTCTATAGGTGATGAAGGGGGAAAGGACAAATTATATATCTTAGCAATTATGTAGTATTTAAATGACAATCCATATGATCACATAAATTAATGTTTGTGAGTATAGTTCTTACCATAACTGAAACCAACACAAATTAATTCCTTTTCCAATGATGAATATCTCTCATCAACATCAACTGTAAGGTCACTTGGTTGTACATTCTCAGTACATGGTCTCTTCAGGAGATTGACTAGTGGAAAAAATTATGTCATAAATTCACTACACCAATCATAAATGACTTATTTATATACACTGTAATTTCTATTAATAGCTTACCAGGTAAATCAAAGGCCACCTTCCAATTACCATCAGCAATTAGGATAGGTGGTTCATGGCCACAGCGAATACAAGAAAAGTCATAGCTATATCTGGTCATTGCCCAGAAATGAAAAAATGCTTTCCTCAGGGTGTTGTGGTGAATTGTCACTTGAAGAAGGTCCTCCATCATTGACAAAAATCGCCCAATGGCTGTGTTTGTCTTTAAAGTGTGGTAATTAAAAAAAATATTCCTTAAAATACATACTTTAAAATCAATTTGACATGCTGTTCATATGTATTACAAATAACTTTTTATTACCTTTAGGCCAGATGTCATCATAGCACATAGACGAGTAGTCAAAATGATTTTATTATTGAAATTATGAAAACCTGAAGTGTATTCCTGAAATCTGACTGGTGTCTTGCAGATCAGACAGTATTTAACACACACTGTAACACCTTTATTAGGAGAGAGAACAAAAAGAAAACATACTTTACTGTGGCATTATCATACATTCACAAATGTTTGAATTTTTAAATTTAATATACAAACCTTTCTTCACCGAATCTATATCATAGACTGACGCAGTCTTTGTGACAACCACTGGTTCTGTGAGACCTGGTGGGGTTGGCCCAGGGCAATAAGGACATGTTGCCTCTTTGGGCTCAAACCTAATTGGGACCTGACTTGCCTGAGTCTTTAATTGCTGTGGCAAAGTTTCTGGTATTCTTTTGTTTTGCCAGAGATAGTCGGTCATGGCAACGAGTTGGTGCTTCTTTAGTCCTTCCCCTACAACACCAACTTCAATCTCTTCATTTTCAGAGGGGTCCCCTGACAAGTCACTGTCTGCTCTGAAAGACTCAATTAATAAATCTTCTCTTTCTTGGAAGAGCCACCACATTGCCATATAGATATGGACACATCGATACTGTTTCTTTGTGCTTTTACAAAGACAATACCAGTCCCCCAACAATTTGTCAAAGGACACTCTTGTCCGCCCAAAGAGGCACCATCTTTCTTTCTTTCCCGAATAAATGGAAAAGTAAACAAATCTGCCAGAATATCCATGTTTCTCAAAGAAAATAGGAAAAACAGAGCAGATTCCCTCTAATGACGCTGAACTGTTAAGTTCAGTGCACTCCGTCAGTCTGGTGGTGGAAATCAGTCCTTTTTCCTGCATCGTCTTCAAAGATTCTTCTCTCACAGGCTCAGGAGGAATGTATGGTGGAGCAGAAGAAACTCTTATTAAATGCTCACACTCTGCACCAGGCTTTCCACTAAGTTTGGCCAGAGTCATGAACTCCCTGCACTCTGCTACTTCACAGCCAATGACTTGAGAGGTGGTGCTTTTCTGCATATGTATTGGGACTCTTTGGCCCCTACTATTTTTGGCTGTGATGAAGACGCCTTGCTGTACATCAACACAGTAAACAGGATCTGATGTTGCATGAAACTCCTTTTCATGTCTACGAAGACTCCCTGCTGTAGTGAAAGAGGATGAGCAGTGGCAACACAGAAAGCTCTGCTCACCAACAGGAGCACTCACTGCATTTTCATTTTTCTTTGGCTCACCTAAAAATGTAAATAAATTACAGCAGTTTCAGAATTAGCGAGTGAGTTTGATTAGTATGTCATATGTTGTTATGTACCAGGCTTAATTAATAGCTATGGACCATGTTATGTACACATTCTATAGAGACCAAGACTAAATGTTATCTGTTACAACAATCAGTTTCCAATTTAGATATTATGAAATGACAGAAAACATTAAGTGTCGTAGGCTTGAAATATTAACAGAAAATTATAACTGCAAATATAAAATTAACAAATGCATACTTTTATCTGGCAGGTCTCTGAATGGTGTTACCATGCAACCTGCAAAACAAGTATTAAGTCAGTGAAAACAGTACTTTTTTTTAATAGGTTATGTGTTTGGCAATAGCATGATTAATAATCGCATAATTAATTCCTACCATGTTTCTGCAGATGATCTTCAAATGCATTTCGCCTTTGTAAAATCCTGTCACACTTAAAGCAATGCCAGTGACTTCTTTTTAATTTGTCAATTTTGTCACAAAAGCATGGTACAGTGAACAGAACTGTTAAAAAAAACACAAAGAGAATAGTGTATAATAAAACTAATAATTTAGTGAATAAAATATGTTTCAAAATCAACATATGCTCACCAAAATCCCCATCTTTGAAGTGCACAGCATATTTAAAATGCTTTTTTTCAAGGTGCTCTTCTGACCCATCCACAACCTGTCTGCATAGCTGGCAGTTTTTCCCTTCATTGGCCCTAATTAAACTAATATGGTCTTTGAACGTTTGAGGACCTAAGGGACAAAACAATACAATACTGCACCTAATAAACAATTGCGTTTATATAATCATATATTTTATAATATAAGACTATATATTTACAATTCTAAACTATAGCTTATAAATTATAGTGGTATGTGAATATAACATTTTACGATTCGACTGAAGTAGGCCTACGCTCAGCCAAGCTAGCAGGCTATACCACTGCATGACATGCATATTATACATAATGTAATAATCAATGGAATCTACATCATTCTACGTTATTTATATTTAAGGGTATTTCATTTTTGGGAATTTTTATCTCGATGGCTTACATTACATTGACAAGTTACTCATCCTCAGTATCGACGAATAAATCGCTTGACTTACCGTTCATGTTTGACCAAAATTATTGTGGTATATAGTGATAGTTTATGATTATAATGAGTATAATGATTATAGTGATTATGATTATAGTTTTTTTTTTATTGATTTTTTTAGTTTTTGCTAGCGTCTTCTCGCAAACAAATACACCACCACCGCCAGATGTTCCTCAACTGTCGCAAGTTTTAGGTTATTTTGCGCTAGCCAGTGTGGACTTACTGACACCTACTGGCGTGCATGGAGCATCATGCAAAAATAAAGGTTACAGTGACGGACGCGTTATTCGTAGTGACCCATGCCATGATAGATTTATTTCATGTCTTTCCTAGAATGGCCAGTTTGTGACTTTGCGAGATAAACAACATAAAGTAGCACTGGTATTACAAAACATTCAGTGGCACATACCAATCAAATACAGACGTGACACAAATAGGCAAGGCAAGTTTATTTATATAGCACATTTCATACACAATGGTAATTCAAAGTGCTTTACATAGAAGAAATTAAAATAATCAAATATACAAATATTTGATATAATATCAAATAACACGTTTGAAAAAATATTAATACACTTTAAATCGTTTAATTGATATTTTAAATATCACAAAATTAGGCAATTTATTTAGGATTTCGTGCCACAATTACGTCAGTAGGCTATAGGTGTTCGATTAATCTGTCCGTCACTAGTGGAGGTGTCGCAACACGGTGACATGTTCCGCGACTCGGTGTCAGTCAGGTGTCATGTCAGTGTCAGCGTGTCGCGATTTCAGTGACACATGCCACTCCACCACTGGCACATGCCAATAGTGTCAGTGACACATGCCACTATCCACTGGCACATGCCAATGAAGACCGGATGTGCCACCGGATGTGCCAATACGCATAGTGACATGTGCCATTGGCTTCTGTGCGTCAGATGCCATGTCACTTAATGTTAATACCGCCTCTCCAGCTATATTAGATAGAAGTTTAAACGGCATGCCCCCGAACCCCCCTAGTAAGATCACTTTTGAGACCTCAGTAGGCTATTTAGAAAACTCTGCATACGACTCTGGGTGAAGACCATTTGTGCAAAATATATTTCAGTACCCGCTCCCTCATTAACTTTGGGCTCAGTCACTGTTATAAATATGAGGGGGTCCTTAGAATTTTTTTTCCCCTTATAAGAGATCCCTGGCTCCAAAAAGTTTGAGAACCCCTAATCCATGCAAAAAAGAAAAATGTAATACCATCTATATTAGAGCACGTGGCATTGCACAATATTTGCTTAATATTTTCTAAACCAGTATTTATTTTCAGTTGAATTTTCTGATTGCTGGTTCTTGGTGCCCCCATAATTTATATCCTGGAATCGCCCCTGCCAGGGGGCATCATAGGCTACCCTATGTTACCCAGGCTACTTCATATTTAATAACCCACACTACACAAATATGTGATTAAATATGCTAATAAACAGAATTAACTTACTCAAAGTTTAAATAGACAATGACTAACATTCCTATGTAGGCTACATTATGATCCGTATATTGTGATACTGCCATAAACGGGCCACACAACAAAAACGTCTTTCTACGGTTTTCCAAGCAAACTTATCACATATGCTGTTGAGTCTATAAAGCAATCATCTTTAATACTCACTCTCTTTGCTATTTTGACAACGTGAAGGTCTTGTATGGACAAAATGGCCCCTGACAAAAACGAACTTTCACTTTGAGTCCACGTCGGGCAAAATCATTTAAATGGTTATAGCCTAATTACAAGATTGAAAGATATTAATGGAATGAATAAATACAAGTTGTAAAAGACATTCTAAAAGAAGAATAAATTGTAAAATAAGTCGGCATATAGGCCGATACCAGAGAATATACCAGAGAAAATGTCTAATAAGGGGAGAAGTTTCACTCTCACTAGACTAACGGTGTTACGGATCAACTGGGGATCATGTTAACTGGGGAACGCGCGTGCACGCAGAAGGTTTACCTGGAATTCCAGCAGATGTTAGACGGCTACAGATTCGTCTCATGACATTTTTCACGGATCACTGATTAAAAACGAATGTTTCACCAGTTGTATACACGCTGGTATGCATAATAAAGCGATTTGTTTTGTAGTGTATATTCCTGCGTATTTGACGCAATTTCGAAGAAGTCTAACATACTTTTAGTGTCAAGCTCAGAAACCACGCCTATGTTAACATGGGGCATTCAGTTTCAATGGATGAGCAGACTTGTGAGCGCACGTCAGAAGAATTAAGAATTTACACGTCTCATATAGCCTACTGTATGCGTTCTGATCACAAATAACAACAGATGTAGATTAAGTTAAATTAACAATAGGCCAGGCTACCTAAAGAAAACATGAATTGCAAAGTAATTTACATTTTTTCAACAAGTTGTATTTATTGATCTGTGTATAGCCTATAATGGATATATTATCTTTATATAAAAACACTTCTCAGTTTATTTTACTCGCTGATTTTATTATCTGATCTATTGCTTGTACAGCAAGCTCTGAGGCCTTTGTATCCATTTCCCTGGACAGAAAGCAGCTGTTCTTATAGGGTCATGAAGGTAACTATCTCATGAACATTTTCAACAGATTTATATCTGTTTATATGTATATATGTATATATATTTTTTATCATTTTGACTCTGCTCTGTATGAAGGAATTATTCTTCTATCCTCTTGTTTTTGTTCTAGACTCCAGTTGAATTAAGCCAAGAAGTCTTGATAAAATTCAATCTTGAATCTTGAAAATCTTGAATCTTTTAATATTGTGATTGCAGGGCTTCTTTGGAATTATACAAGGTGTCTGATTATGCCAATGAACTCCAGTAATGTTCATTCTGGTTGAGAAGGAACACTTCCACTTCCACCACCAGCCAACCCTCCTCACCCTGCAACAATGGTACAAACACGAATGAACCCAGGCCCACAAACTACTCCCTCTTGCTCCCCAGACACCTTCCCTGTGTCAACATATTCTGAAGAACAAGGTAAAAAATTAAGTGGTTTGGTTATATTTCACTGTGACATGGCTCAGAATTTTACTTTGTATTTATTGTGCTTATTTTAGTGATACGTGATATATGGGAGGGCAAGAAACAGAAAGTGCTGTGGAGTAAAATGGGCCCCTACAAATTGTACACCAATAACCTGATGGGTCTGGCACCAGGCAAATGGTTCGAAAGTGAGGTAGGGTTGCATTCTCAAATTGTGTGGTTACCTTTTTTTGTTTTGGTTCCTTGATTTACCAATCCAATAGCCTTTATTTTGATTCTTTTTGTAAATAGGTTGTGAATGGTTTTCTACACAATCTTAAAAAAACGGTTAAATGTGTCAGGAATGAAACGGGCATATTTAATCAATTTATACCAGATGACTGCAATCTTGAATGGAAGCCAAAAAAGCTTGAAAAAGGTTTTTGCATTTAAACACAAACTTCAAAGTGTTTTAGTATATTGACAGTTTTTAAAACTGCTATTGTATTGTTTGTTGTTTGATCCATCCAATTATGATGTTCTTTTCGGGGCTGTTTGTGTCAACGACAACCATTAACTTTCTCAACTGACACCGAAGTAGATGCATGAATAGATGGTAATGCAGACTTAAGATTAATTATCTAATGAGTTAATGTTTGTTTTAGGCAATGTTCCCAAAATTGTCAAAATCCGTATACATTGACCCTTTTGGTGCTAATGAATCCGCAATTTCCAAATGCAAGGATGCTACAAGGCAAGTATTGTATGCAAAGTTTCTTAAAACGTTGAAGTATCTGTTGTATTTTATGTATTGTGGCTTAATGTTGAGTGCACTTGCGCACACACTTCTATTTAATAGATCTTTCCTTAGGACGAAAGGTCTGAACATTTCCAGGTGGGGATGCCACTCAGTTGTGCATCCTATCCAACAGGATTCCACATCATGTGGTGCATTTGTTTGCAAAGTAAGCTTTATGTACTTGTATAAATCTTTATTGATAAAACATAGGCTAATTAATGTATGGGATAACTGCTCACAGCAGAGCTGCTTCTTATGGAGGAAGAAACGACGTTTCCAAATGAGGAAGGCGTTATTTTACTGCGCCTGGAAATTGCAAAAGGGCTTTTAAGAGAAACTGGTGAGAAAGAGTCCTTTACATTTTTTATAGCCTTGACTACCTTTATTTAGCTATAAAGTTTTCTGGGCATGACATGACTCCCTCTACATATTATAGATGACCTTTCACTGCTCTGTCGTTCGTGTGGAGAGCAGCATAGACATGAAGGCCAAACCGTGCAATGGGTAAGAACAATTTATAAATATACATTGCAAAACACACACTTAACAACTCATTTATTCTAATGTTTGTTCTTCCTTCCTTAGATTGAATGTACAGAATGTGAAAGGTGGTACCATTGGGACTGTGTGGGTAGACCTTCCACAGTTGGCAAATACAGCTGCCCTGCATGCATGTAGTTAATTTGTCCTGGCTAATTTTTTTGTTATTGTTTCTTTAATATATGTTATGCATGTTTGTTGAACATTCCCCTAAATAAATGCTGTGGGTAACACTGGATCCTACCTGTATGTCATTAATTATACAATTATATTTGCTATATAATTATAAAAGCTTATCACTTTTAACCACTCTTAAGGAATATTAATGGAGTGCCCTGTTCCTGTATGCTTTAACTCATTCCTCAGCATAAATAAATAACTTGACCACAAAAATAACTTGTTCTTTTAACCACAGTGCATTGCTGCTCAATTTAAATTAAGCCACAAAGCAGGCATCATAAAACTAATCTGCGAGGACACACCCACTGCAAAGACACAATGTCAATACTTTATTTAATGTTGCTACTTACAATTGTCATTTAGATACGAATTCTATTGAAACGAATGTAACAAAATGATGTGGGCGTGGTCTGTGTCGCGAAATTGAAATAACTGTAGATGTGCACAAAACAGAGGAGTCGTTTGGTAGCTTTTATGACGAACTCACTTTTAATGTTACACAGCGAAGCCTCTCAAACAACTGCCTCGTCTCCGCCCCCCGACCCTATCCTTAGTAATATGCTGCACCCGTAAATATAAGAATAGGTGCGACCCCACATATTCTACATCTTTCCTTTTTTTTTTTTTAAGTGCGAAAAAGAACTTGGCACAAACAACATAGAACACATGCTCACATCTGCTATAAACACAGCTGTCTTTGGAATCAATCAGTGCGTAACAAAGTCTTTGAACCTTGAATTAGGCTTGGACACCCTTCCTGATCGAGTAACAACAAACGGAGCTGGATTCTCTTGCCTGGAACTGTCGCTGTTTTGTGTCGAAGGCATGTCAAATGCATTTTCTGAAGTGTCAGGTGACATCACAACACATGGCCTTGCTTGAGTCTCTGGAGAGATCGCGGGCATGGACATGATGGTGGTAGCCGGACAGTATGATTCAGTCACACGTAGAACGCATTTCCTGACACTGTGGCCAGCTTGTCAAACCCACAGGTTGTCTCCATGCGTACTGTCTGCCCAGGCTCCAGAGGTGAAAGGCGTCTGGCAGATTTGTCATGGCTAGCCTTTCCTTTTTGTCTGAGTGCTGACAAAGCAGCCTGAACATTGGTCTGAACTCTCGGTGTGAGCTGGGATTGTACCATAGGAATCAAGGACCTGGTGCGTCGGGACAGTAGACGTTGTGCTGGAGAAGGCAGGCCATCCCTGGGTGTGTTGCGCAGGTTGAGCAGGGCGGCGTGAATGTCAGAACCATCACGTGCACACTTTTCTAGGAGATGCTTTGCAGACCTGACACCCCGTTCCGCCAGACCGTTGGACCTAGGGTAATGGGGACTACTCGTGACATGCTGAAAGTCCCACTGGTGAGCAAAGTTCTTGAATTCCCTGCTTGAAAACGATGTTGCATTGTCAGTCATTAACTGGTAGGGGATCCCATGTACAGCGAATTGCCGTTTCAGGTGCCTGATCACAGTATTACTGGAAAGGTTCGGAAGAGCATCATACTCCCACCAACCAGAGTACGAGTCCACCAAGACCAGGTAAGTCTTGCCTGACCACTCGAATATGTCAGCCGCTGTGATGGACCATGGACTGTCTGGTATCTGATGAAGGTGCAAAGGTTCTCTCATCTGGTGCTGCTTTAGAGCATTGCACGGAGCACATTTGGAGACTTCCCTTTCAATGTCACTGTGTATTGTAGGCCAGAACATGGTCTCGCGTGCCCGTCGCTTGGTGGACTGAATGCCAGGATGACCTTGGTGAAGCTGTGTTAGGTAATGTTTCTGGAGCGAGTGGGGGATTACATACCTCTGACCACGAAGAATCAAACCAGTATCCACTGTCAATTCATCCCTCATAGCGTAAAATGGGCGGATGTCATGTGGAACGTCCTTATATGAGCTAGGCCAACCAGTGAGAATCGTGTCTGCAAGGCGTTTGCAGACAGCATCGTCCTGTGTGCTTTGCCTGAGTTCTTCAATCCGTCTAGATGACAACACCCCTTCCAGAGCTAACACATCATAGTCCTCGATGGTTTCAGGACTGACAGTGGTGGGGAGGTGTGCACGTGATAGTGCATCCGCAACGTACAGTTCACGGCCTCGTTTATAAATCACATTCAGATGATAACGCTGAAGTTTGAGCATCATTCTCTGGATGCGCACCGACGCTGTGTGCAGAGGCTTTCTCAGAATGGTTATGAGGGGTTGATGATCCGTCTCCACAGTCACTGGGCGGCCGTAGATATAATCATGGAATTTTACACAGGCAAAGACTAGTCCCAAAAGTTCTTTCTCAATCTGTGCGTAGCGCGCCTCAGTGTCAGTGAGAGATCTCGATGCAAATGCAACAGGCATGCCATCCTGAAGACAGACTGCTCCGAGACCATGCTGGGAGGCATCAGCAGATAATGTCACCGGCTTGTGCACATCAAAATACTGTAAGACGGGTGGACTTGTCAGTTGTTCTTTGAGTGTGTCCATAGCAGCAGAATGTTGTTCAGTCCAACACCATTGTGCATCTTGGCGCAGGAGCTGACGAAGGGGAGCCGTTGTCTCGCTGTATCGATGGATGAATTTTGATAGATAATTGGTCATGCCAAGAAACCTCTGCAAAGCATGTTTGTCTTCTGGAGTGGGCATCTGGCGTATGGCCTTTGTTTTTTCTGGGTCAGGTTTGACACCTTTATCTGTGAGAAGGTGGCCTACATATGGCACCTCTGAGACCCTGAAACGACATTTCGTCGGGTTCAGCTGCATGTTGATGGCTCTGACACGGTCTAACACACATTTGAGGCGTTTGTCGTGTTCCTCAACAGAAGAGCCCCAGATCAAGATGTCATCCACAACTATTTCACACGGCTGGCCAGAAAAGAGCTGTTCCATGCATCTCTGAAAGACCTCACTTCCAGTTGAAATCCCATATGGCATTCGTAGAAATCTGTACCTTCCGAACGGGGTCATAAAAGTTGTGAGTTTTGATGATTCCTCGTCCAGAGGGATCTGCCAAAATCCACACTTTGCATCCAGAATGCTGAAAACCTTTGCCTGTGGCATATCAGCGATTACCTGCTCTACAGTCTTTAACGGGTGATAAGGCCTCAGGAGAGCCTTATTGAGATGTACTGGGTCTATGCATATGTGTACCGAACCATCCTTTTTGACAGCAGCTGCCATGGCAGACACCCACAGAGTAGCATCCTCCACTGGCAAAATAATGCCCATTTTAGTCATTCTTTCCAACTCTTGTGCAACTTTGTCTTTCATGGCCAGCGGGATCCTTCTGGGGGCACACACAGTCGGATGCACCGATTCATCCAGGCGCATGTGATATATAACTGGGAGCTTGCCAACAGTTTCAGTACGAAACAAATCCTCATAATCACTCATCTCGGGAGCCTGTTGTTGTACAGCATGTACTTCTGGGCTAAGTTGTATGAGATTTAACTTCATGCTGTCTGGTAGGCCTAACAGGCTCTTAACATGTCTATCCACTATGTGAAAGTGCAATTTCCCCCTTGAAAGTACTAGGGTGGCAGTGCCCAGTGTCTGAATTGTTTGACCACCATAAGCTATCAGATTCACTCTGTGTGACTGATCAATTTGGGCATTTGGGTCAATGTACTGCAATGTGGATAGAGACATAACATTGCATTTAGCTCCAGTGTCTATTTTCAGCTTAACCTGCTTGTTACAAGTCGTTGTGAGAGTGATGAATATTTCTCCTTTGTTTGCAAGCAGGTCCACACTTTCACAATGAAAATCATCTTGGTGAACTTCACTTTCCACTTCATTTACTCTGTGTAGGTTTTTTCCACTAGATGGCGCCATCCTCCCACCTGTGTATTGGGGCTTTGATCTACAACACTTGGCAAAGTGATTCCATTTGTTGCATGAGTTACAACGTTTGTTAAAAGCTGGGCATTTGTTGCGCTCAAAGTCGTGCTCACCTCCACAATTGTTACATCGCCTTTTGTTCTGCTGCACTGCAAACACTTCAGACTCTCTTTTGAGCTCCTTAGTACCCCTTTCCGAACGCTCAAACAGCATACATATTCTGATTGCTGATTCCAATGTCAAGTCTTTTTCCCTTAACAGTTGAGAACGAACTGCATCATTATGGATGCCACAGACAATTCGGTCGCGTACTAGTTCATCAGTTAGCGTTCCAAAGTCACATTTTTTTTGCCAACAGTCTTAACGTGGCTACGTAAGACTGAATTCCTTCGTCAGGTTTTTTGCACTGTGATATTGAATGCATGTCTGTCCATTATCACATTCCGTTCTGGCAGGCATATCTCATCAAATTTTTTTATTAACACATCAGGATCCTCTTTGTCCTCACCTTCTTGAAAGTGAAATGACTCATATTTATCTAGTGCATCTGAACCGGCAAAATTGAGGAGAGTGTAAGCTTGCACCTTTTTTGATTTGTCCGACAGTCCTGCTTTGCTGTACACGTCCCATTCCCTCTTGAATTTTAGCCAGTTGTTAGCGATGTCGTCATCAAATACGAGCGGTTCTATGCGCCGTAGACTTTGAGCCATGATTTGTCAGCAATCTCACTTCTGTCACCATGTAGATGTGCACAAAACAGAGGAGTCGTTTGGTAGCTTTTATGACGAACTCACTTTTAATGTTACACAGCGAAGCCTCTCAAACAACTGCCTCGTCTCCGCCCCCCGACCCTATCCTTAGTAATATGCTGCACCCGTAAATATAAGAATAGGTGCGACCCCACATATTCTACAATAACAAAACAAAAACATAACTTCCCTTAAACAGCGTCTGAAACATACAGCGGAGCAGCGACAGAGGAAACATCAGATCCCTGATATGATGCAAACATTCATTTACCAATAATATGGAAAGCTTTCTGCTCAGTGGAAAATTGATGAATCTGTAGCCGTCTAACATCTGCTGGAATTCCAGGTAAAACTATCTGCGAGCACGCGCGTTCCCCAGTTAGTGATCCGTAACACCTGCTTCTGACTGGTTGCAGTTCCACTCTGATACCATATGAGGGCGCTCACAGGACGAGTGCAGAATGAATGGAGGTCTATGGAGCTATAGAGAATTACCCCTCTCTATACGCCTCAAAATCCACTTTTCTCAGGATATAATTATTTGTCTAGTAATTTGAATGTTGTATTCGAAAGGAGATGCAAAGAAATTGCACATTATTGGGTGTTAGACTTTTTAGAGTCATGTTCTACACCCATCTTTGACATATTTGTCAGTAACCAGGTTTTGTGTGCCTTTATTTAAAGGACAGGGCACCTATGTGACCCTCTCTTTCAATCTCATTTCCTTAACTGACTTTGGTTATCTTTTGGAGAAGTCTTAACACAGTTTCACATACTATCCTGTCAATGATCAGGTATTGTCTTCAATATGATCACACCATCTTCTTCACTTTCTTCTTCACAACTCAAAACCGCAGTTATATTTCTGGATATAGTATTTCTGTATATAATTGGGAATTCATAAATATGAAATAAATGTCTACAAGCACAAACTGGACACAGAGCACAAAGCTCCTGTCCTTCACCTCAAGTGAAAATAGTGTTAATTGTTGAACTGTTGTTAATGTGTTTTGCACAAAATTTGAAATGTTTCTTTGATTTAAAAATTATCTTTGACATCATCAGTCAGGGTGTCAATTACATTTCAGCTTATAATTGAATATAGTTAACCCAGAGGTACATGTTGATTTATGATACATGTCATGAGTGTATCATTTTAACAGTGGTGAATTAATTGTTACTTTACAAATATGTCAGAATATTTATTTAAATGGACTACTGAAATACAGTGTCAGTACACTGTAAATACAATATACACTATAATATATAAATAAAACAAAGATTATTAGAGTACAATTTTACAAGACGATGCTATTTCAGTTTTTCTAGTTTTCTAAATTTAATTCAATGGTAGCCTAATTGGTGTTTCTTTGTAAGTGTTTGAGAAATGTATAGTCTTCAATTATAATATCAAATATAATTGAAAAGTAAATTATAATTTACTTTAATTGACTCAAAAAAATATCAATTATATTATATTTTTTTATTTCAGTCTACAAAAACATCCTCCAGCACTATTGTTATGAAGCACAGACACGTAATACATGTCAACACAGCATAGCCTATTAAGTTGATATGGAAAAAAATGTAAAACATAATGACATCGGCAGTTTAAATTAACCCATCATTTACACTTTTGTATGAGCAGTGTATGGTATGTGTTGGGTTGATGTTCAATTAGCTGCACAGTAAAATCGGCAGTGTAAAAATTGCAGTGTTAAAAGTTATTAATTCCCAAAGAGTTAAATTAACAATCAACAATGTTAAAAAACACTCCTCTTCAGTGTAGTTACAAGTGTAATTTTATTTTTACACTGAAAGTGCAAAAAAAAAGAAGCGCCGAATTGTATTGACTCCGCCCCTCGATGACTGCTGTCTCGAAAGACGACGACGCCATTTTATCTTCATGCGAGCGAGACGGTAGGTTGAATTGCTTTTTTCTTTCTAAAATAAAAAAGTAAATACACTTGTTAACATTTTTGGTAAAATATGGTGGTGAACACATTTAGAAATGATAAACTGCGCGTTTTTGTCAGGATTAAGGAAGCTCGTCAAGTTCATGAGATGCAGAGATGTAACGTTACAGAATGATGTGAAGGTTTCTCATGACGATTTGATTTCCTGGATGAAGGTGATTTAACGTTTAAAATACGTTTGTATTATAAATTATATTTGTATTACAAATATATTTTTAGCTCATTTCATTTTGGTTTGTTGACAGAAAGCCTTCCCGCCCTCAGTCGCGCCGAGGCCTCAACCGGTCTTACGACAAGCCTGGCAGTAAAGTTGATGAGGAGGTCTGAAACAGCAGCAGCATTTGGGCCTCTTTTTTCTGCGCAGATGAGAGAATTCTTCAAATGGTAAGTTTATATTCGTTTTGTGTGTATAAAAGTGGCTGTGTTATACATGAACGCGTTAACGGTTCCGTTTTTGTGACGCATGCGCATTATTAACAGCTCGTTTAAGTATCTTGTAAATTAGCGCGCAGTGCAAACAACAAATGCACTTTTTGTAGACTGAGGTGAGGGAGCGTTTAAAAACGTTTTATTCGCCCTATGTTTAAGTGAGAATTACATATCTGTATGTTTGTTCTTATCACTGAATATCATGTCGTCATATCTGCGCCGTCAAGACACAAACATACGAACTTCCCATCAAGTTTTTTTTTTTTTTTTTTTTTTCAAACATTGTGAAAGTGCATTAAAGCTAATCTGTAAATCCATCTGTCTTCCAATTCAGTTTACAGGTAACATTTGCGTATGCACTGGCAGAGCATACAGGTACTTTAGCTTGAAATCAGTCTTTATCAATTCATACTGCATGTTATTTTGGGATAAATTATGTCCTAACTATTTATCTGTCTGCATTTTATTATTATGAATCTGTATGTTCTGTTCACATTATAAATACCATTAATAAATTATGGGTAAAATAAATTCTAAATGCGTATTAAAATCAAGTTAAATTTAAGATGCCTTATTACTCATTTAACTTATATAAATGTATTCAATAATCAGATTAAATGCACATTTTGAATATAAATAATTTTACACCCATGCTTTATAGACATCTCTCAGCATAATCGAAATTAAGGGTAATCACAATAATCACAATTATTTTTACCTTATTTACAGCCCCAATTTAAATTGTATTGCATTACTGAATTTTGGAAATATTAGCATCAACTGACATATTTTTTTCAAATCCTTTTTCAATAGATTTGGCCCAGAACCCTCCAGTGTCAAGTGAAGGAAGCTCCTCTCATGAGATTGCTACAGAAACCAAGCAACAGAAATAAAGACGAAAGCAACAGAATGCTGAAGATGAATCCAGAATCGTGAGTGTCATTATATTTTATTCTATGTGCAGTACAAATTTTAATACATGACGAATTAACATGAAACATTTAAACCTAACTGGGCAACCACACAATGCCTTTGTTCTGACCTGAAATGTACATGTGTCTTGGGTGATTGATGTATCTTGATTGTCATAATTCATGATGACACATCAATCACTATGTCATTGTGTTAATTCAAGATATTAAACTGCAAAAAGTTAAAGGGTTAGTTGACACACAAGTGTAAAATTGTTGTAATTTCTCACCCTCATGTCATTCCAAACCCGAAAAGACTTTTGTTCATCTTCGAAACTCAAATAAATATATCAAGAATACTGCACGCAACTACCACTTTGACACTTCAAAAGGTTCATAAAGAGATCATAAAACGAACCCATATGAATTGAGCCATTTAGTCCAAATTTTCTGAAGAGACTTGATCGCTTTGTGATGAATAGATTGAATTTAGACTTTTATTCACATATAAACATGAATCAACCAACATAAACAGAAGAAAAAGAAAATTTGGACTAAACTGCTTGGTTCATGGATTAGTTTTAAGATCTCTTTGTTAACTTTTTGAACCGTCAAAGTGGTAGTTGTGTAGCTGTCAATGGAGGGAAAGAAAGCTGTCAGATTTCATCAAAAATATCTTCATTTGTGTTTCAAAGACTAAAGAAAGTCTTGCGGGTTTGGTACGACATGAGGGTCAGTAAATTACTGAATTAAAATTTTTGGGTGAACTATCCCTTTAATAAAAAAATGTGGCCTAGACCTCATCAGAACAATCGAATCTCAATGCGTCTTGGGTGCGTTTACACCTGTACTTCGAGTTGTTCGCTTGTGCAAGATGAATGTTAATGCCAGGTGTGAACGGTGCTACTCTGTGACTACACAATCATCTGAACAGAATTGTTCCTGAGAGAGATGGTTGTCATTATGCTATGTAACTGTTTGATTGTTTTTGTTTTGATTTTTGGTTAGAAGACCTCCGCTAAGTTCCTGGAAAGGCTTCTCCCAAGACCTTCAAGGACCTGATTGACTGCAGAATCTGCTGTGCAAGATGATGAAAATGATGATTCAGGTTAGACTATAGTTCAGAATAAGATTATCTATACACGTTCATGCATGAATGCATTTTGCTGAAGTTGTCACGTGTTATTTAGAATGGGGCAGCGATCTTGCATCAATTCGTCTCCTGCAAGAGACCTGGAAAGATGTCCTCATATCAAGCTGAACAACACCTTGTCGTCTCCAAAAAGGTACATTTGGACATTTCTGTCACACTGCCTATTGTCTGCCTCAAAATATTGCCATTTGTGTTGATTGTATTGTGGAAAACGAATATAAAGACGGCCAATTGGAGAGCTGACTTTGAGTGTTATTTTTGTCTTTGGCAGGGACCAGCATACAAGACCACCTTGACTGCATTGAAGAGACCACACAGCATACCTGCTCGCGGCCGGTGATGCTGATATGGCAATAAACTCAAATACTACTTCCTGTTCGCTGAATGGGACAAAGAGGAACTGCATACATGGATGCTACACAACTGTTGACAAGTAGTTTTCTGCAATCTTGTTCAAATCTACCTGTCATATTTCTTCATGTCTAGGCAAATTAACATGATTTTATGTTTTTTCTTGACTTTTTTTTTCTTGCAACTCCTCATGAATGTGATAATTTGACCTTTACACATCTGGCATATGTTATAAAGGAGCCACTTTGCCTATTTGTTAAATAAACTTTGGATTTATACATCTGTCTGAAGACTCTTGATTTTATCTTGTACATTAACACTATATAATAGTGTAAATAGTTTTTGCACTGAACAGAATACTTATAAATAACACTTATAGTGTAATCCAATAGTGTAAATCCAATGGAATTAAATCAACACCAGGGGTGTTAAAAACCCCAAGTGTAAAACTTAAACAACAATTTAAGTGTAACACTTTACACTCGAAGTGTAATTTTTCTACACTGTAAGGTGCTATATTAACACTGTAAATTCAACACTACAAACGGTGTACTTTTTACTCTAGATAGATTGGGACCATATATGATCCGGAGTAGTGTTAAAATTAACACTTTAAGGGCCAATCCCAATTCTACCCCTTCCCCTCTGTTTTGCTCGTGCACGTGGAGGGGTAGGGCTGTCTCGATTCTCTTTTGGTTGGAGGGGAAGGGCTAAGGGGAAGGGCCAGATAGCCCTTCAAACGAAGATTTTTCGGGACCACACTTCAAACGAAGGGGTATGAGAAATGTCACTGCATACACCGGCTACAGACGCAAAATGGCTGCCCAAGCAAAAAATTAGACCATAAATGTAAGAATTGTTGACTTTAATAAGTATTTTAACGACAAATAATTATTTGCTTTATGTTACATTCAATCTTGTGTTCATATTTACGGTCAGTTCCTTCAAAGAAACGTTTGTAAAAAAATCTCTTCTCCCCCGAACAAAGCACACAAGCTATTAGTACGTTCAAGTCATCTCGTAAAGATCGTATTTATGAGCTGAACGCACATGAACGCCACACAATGTGGTATTTCACACAGTTTCACACAGTAAATAAATAAATAGGTCAAAATAGGACAAACATAGGTCTGTACCTCCAACATGTTAATACAACACCACAGAAAATAAGTCCTGTGCATCTTGGAAGTTTGTGATAAACATCGGCGCATCTCCTGTGACGTAGGCGACGACGTATAATGACGTGTAACGGTGTAGTAGTGGTGTCCCATTTCTTAGGGGAATATTTTCACCCCTACGCCTTGCCACTCTGTTTCAAGGGTCAAGGGGAAGGGGAAGGCGAAGGGTTAGGGGTAGACGAAGGGGAAAGGGGTAGAATTGGGATTGGGCCTAAGTGTTAATTTGACACTGCGTTTTTTACTGTGTGATCATCATTTCCATTGACATAAAGAGTTATGTATGTTCATACATATAGAAATAATAACACTGATTTCTTGTAATAAAAATGCCAAATTAAACAAGAAGATAACTGAAGGAGAAATAAAATGCAGTAGTCGTACAATGTATGCAGTTCACATTAAAAAAAAAACAATGGCAAAAATTATTTCTCATCTCCATCTCTCTAATTTAATCAACGCAACAGCACTAGCAGTGACATCTTGGCCATTTCTGGGAAGTTATTGGAGTAAAAAGGAGTTACATTACATTTAGTGTATAGCACTATATACAATAATACATCTGATGCACTGTAATAAACATGAAAACAGAATCAATGATGCAAACTTTATAAAAAAATTATACAAATTCGGGTCTAAAAAGACAACATTGTCATTATGTGTGTGTGCGAGCAAGTAACGTTTCATAGAGTGTGGTCAGAAATGTATGGTATCATATATACAAGAGAGTAATGTTATAGAGTAGCCTATATTAACTAATAATTCACATTCAGTTAGAGATGGGGGATATGACCAAAATCTTGCTTCCTAATTAAAAACATTGTATTTAGCAATAATGATACACACATCACTATGTTATTTTTGTTATTTTATTTTTGTTATAAAAAACAAGAACAAAGAAGCAAATTTAAAACAATAGGACAATAGAACAAAGGTAGAAATTAAATACACAAACATTTTTCAGGTTTATTGTATTGTGTAAAAACGTAAATATAAATAGAAGTAATAAAAATAAAATGTAGTAAAAAAGAAGTACTATAGAAATTGAATAATATAATTTAAAATCCTTTCCCCATTATATGTAAAACATCTTCACCCTAGGAATAATCCAACAACATAAGACAAAGAGAAAATCACTCACTGCTCTTGACTGAATTTGCTCGTCTTATGTTGTTGGATTAACATTAAAGGATTAGTTCACTCGAGTTAAAATTTCCTGATAATTTATCTTTCAATTTCCTGATAATTTATATGTCTTTCAAGATGTCCATGTCTTTCTTTCATCAGTCGAAAAGAAATGAAGGTTTTTGAGGAAAACATTCCAGGATTTCTCACCATCGTCTTTAGAGTCTCTGCTGCTTTACAAATTGAAAGAGCCTTATCCAGGTCCACATCCTGTTCTCTAAGTAACCAACTCCCTCCATCCATTATCAGGTATTCCACACACAATTCTGTCTTTTATCAGGGAATCTCCAAACTTGCACGTTTTACTCCCATATCTTAGCTCAGTCAGATACCGATCAATAGTCTACCCACTTTTCTGGGTGCCTCTCATAGCTAACATTTCTCTTCGGTAAGCAAAATGCTTCAAACTTATCCATTATTGACTGTAATCTCAAACAAACTTCATCGCCATTCGCCAACCACATGAAGCAGTAATGCTTTAATTTTTCTGACTTTCGATCTCCATTAATTGCAGATAAATACAGAAGAAATCTTTGTTTAAATCGTCTGCAATTTTCAGTAACATTACTTGAGAGTTGAAGCTGCAATCCCTCCATTTTCCCTGTGTTTTCTTGTCACGCGCGTGCATGTAATCCTCAGACTTTTCTTTTCACTTTTATAGTCTGCATCACCCATGTGTTCCTTTCAAAACCACTTCTGACACCATGTTTTAATTTGAAGAGGAACATTGACATGTATTTACTGCTGCCAAAACAGTGGTGTGCTGCCACCATGTACACTAGGCCATCTCTGCTTACTCTCCACACATGCGCCAACAAATACTTAACAGAATCGGCACTACTCAGTAAAACAAACCATCATCATTATTAGTGTGTATTAGTCCATTCAAGCGCAATAAGCCATTGAAGAGAACTGAATTCAGGGATCGCTTTCTGATAGAGGCGGCCTTCTGTGCGTGTTCTTCAGGTGTGTGTCAGTCAGAGCAAGCACTGCAGGGACTATTAGAAAGTGGCAAATTATTCCGTAAGTGTGTGGGGGCGGAGTCGGTGCGCATGCACTCCCACAAAGTTGGTGCCAGGCAAATACGAGAATATCATCGGATGCTTGTAAAGCCTAAAAAAAAACACAGTCACATGTGTAAAATCAGAAATTCATTTGTAATACTAAACGTCTCAAATATATATTAACTCTTTTAAAACAGATAAATTATAAACAAGCCTGATCATATGCAAAAAGAAACGGTCTGAGCCAAAAATTTGTTATTAGGGATTTCTTGACTGAAATCATGTACAAATTAGGCCAGAATGATACATGACTATTTAAAATTAGCCTTTCTTTGTAATAACTACCAGTTCTATGAATGTTATAATATACAGTATATATGTGCACTGTGCAGTATAAGTTAATGTACAATAATAGGAAAAATACTCAAATTAATTGACAAAAGTTTTAAACAGGCATCTTATTATATATTTTTGGACACACTATTACAATATGTAGAACATGTTTATTCAAAACTGATTTTTAAACAATGAAATCACATCTATACTATATTTATATTTATATACTATAAATATATTTCATGAGATACTGTGTTAGTCTCTGCGAAATTAACAAGTGCATTTGTGCAATCTTTTTCAAGGTCTTTATTAATCTTCCAATACCTTAGATATATGTGATATTTGAATTGTCACATTGTGAGCACATAATTAGGAAAAGCTAATTTAAAATGAATTTACCCATCAACTGGGAATTTTGGTGAATGAAATTGTGGCACATTTTACTGAAAACATTAGATCAGTCACATTAAAATTCTTCATGAAAATATAGGCATATAACTATTTAAAATGTTAAGCTACATGAAAAAAAAAGAGTATTTATTTGAAATTATTAGTACTTACAGTAGTTTCTCTAGTTTAAAATGTGGAGAATTTACTAGAGCAGTGAGAAGTTCAGATCCAGAATCTCCTAGTTTATTCCGAGACAGATCCAGTTCTCTCAGGTGTTCAGGGTTTGATAACAGAGCTGAAGCCAGAGCAGCACAACCTTCAATTGTGACACCACAACGACTCAACCTGTGGAGAACAATGACACACTGTTGTTGAGGATAGAGATGTGCGGTACTGCTGCTGCAAGTTGGCATTGGAAATACTAGTTAGTCCATATTGTTTCCAATTAAACATTTCAATATTTTATTTTAAATGTAACAATACAATTATTTAAAAAGTTTAGGTTTTGGATGCTGCCTATAATGTAACAAATATAATGTAATATTATGTTTATGTGTATTATAATGAATATTATATTGTAATGCAATTATTAACATATTTAGTTGTAATACTAGATTAAGTTTCTTAATTTTAAGCTTTTTCCGCCACGAAAAAAAAACAAAAAAAGTAATTGCAACTTTTTATCTCCCTTTCTGACTTTTTTTCTCTCAATTGCGAGTTTATTTTTAATTATATATATATATATATATATACACACACACTTGTAATTGTGCAAAAAAAAGTTAAAAGTGTGAGTATAAAAACTTAAAGTTGTGAGTTATAAAATGCAAATTGCGAGATATAAAGTCACAACCTGCATTTGTCAAAATTGTGAGAAGTCGCAGTTACCTTTATTTTTTTTATTCTGTGGTGGAAACAAGCTTCCATTATTCCAAGGATAATGTATTTTTTTTTATGTGTGTGTGCCCCTGACCACTGCTGTGTTGGTTCATAACAAAATTATATTAAATTGAATCACGTTGATTCATCTGAGAGATGTCTTACCCCAGAATCTCCAATTTACAGTCAGGATTCTTGAGTTCAGCAAAGAGAAGCTTAACTCCTAAATCTTTTAGATTATTCTGTGACAGATCCAGTTCTCTCAGGTGTTCAGGGTTTGATCTCAGAGCTGAAGCCAGAGCAACACAACCTTCATCTGTGACGCCACAACACATCAATCTGTGGAGAACAATGACAGACTCTTCACTCTCTCAGATCACAACACACAGGTCCATCCATCCATCTATTCTCCATTCATCCATCTATCTAACTGCTTGTCCTATAGGGTTGTGGGGATGTTGTAGCCTATGACCTCAAAGTATGTAATTTATCCTGCCCACATCTGTATGATCATATTTAAAATTTTTGAGTTAAGAGAGCTTTCTTACTCAAATAAATATAATTTCATATCGTCCTAAGACAAAAGTCACTTACTACATATATGTGCTTTTCCAAATGTTTCGATCAGATGGTTTATTTGTTTTAAACCACATGTAAACAAAAAAAGTTACATTTACGAGACATACTTATCTAACAGGGACGAAGAATTATCTGTCTTACACACGTCTGCCATGTTTGTAGTTCTTTTTAGACCAATAGTAGACCATCCGGGTATTTTTGGGATACATACCTCGATTTGGGACCACACTAATTCTAATCATGTATAGTATTTAGGGTGGATAGTATGCAAATTGGGACACAGGATTAGACTTTTCCTACTCACTTTTCAGATTGTTCCTAGGCATGTAACATAATCGTAGTAATACAGTGTACACATCACAGTGTAACATGCTGTGTTTGCTTTGTATCCGTTAAATTTTAGTAAAATTTGGTCACCACCCAAATTAAAGGGGGCATCACTGAAAAAAAAATCTGTTTTGTTGTCAGATAAACAGGGAATTCCACAGAAAGATGATGAGTTTGCAGCACTAACTTAACATTTTTAATCAAAATCTTTTGTTGATTATCCCCCATAATTTGCTTCACTAAAAGAGAATTTGTCATAGCTGATAGCCTAGTGATCAGCGTTCTAAGACAGTGACCCGAGATCATATCCCAGGAAGCTCCTGGTGCTTTCTGATCCCAAAACCATCCTACATTGCTTCCTTAAATCTTAAAAAAAGAGAGGATTAAAAAAAAGAGTACCAGACCATGTGTGATTCTCACCTGAGTATCTCCAATTTACAGTAAGGATCCTCCAGTACAGCAGAGAGAAGCATCACACCAGAGTCTCCTAGTTTATTCAATGACAGATCCAGTTCTCTAGGGTGTGAAGGGTTTGATCTCAGAGCTGAAGCCAAAGCAGCACAACCTTCATCTGTGACGCCACACTTACTCAACCTGTAGAGAACAATGACACACTATTCACTTTCTTAGATCAGAACACAAAGATCAGACAAATTAGTCACAATAAAACAGAAGTAGCGACAGATATTTTCTTCCATATTGTGATGTACATCCGGGTGAAACAAATTATATATATATAAAATAAAAAAAAAGGTTTTATAAATCGGTTGTTAATTGGATTTTGAGATGTGGGCATTGCACGTGAGGTTGCAGAGTTTTAGCAGACTAAATTATTGGAGAAGCCTTGCATACAGTACCAGAGAAAAGTTTGTTATTTTCACCGGAAGGTCCGATTATGGAATTTTGATTAAACATTGTAAGGTAAAAAAAATAGTTTTTTTTAAACAAACATATGAATGTTCACAATAAGGGGCCCTTTTTTAATGATCTGAAACGCAAGTATCAAACTCGAAACGCAAGTAACTTTGTGGGCAGGTATTGGGCGCTGTTGCTATTATACCGGCGGGATAAATGACTCTTGCTCCCGACGCAAATCTAAAATGGGTTGGTCTGAAGGCTACATCACTCATAGGTGTGGTTTGGGTGTAACGTGAAATAAATCAATCAGAGCGTTCTCTCACATTCGCTTTAAGAGCAGACGCGCTTGTTCCATGGCAGATTGCTATTATAATGGCGGGTTTAACAGGCGCACGCCAGGAGCGGTTCACAGCCGAGGAGACCGACGTTCTCATCAGGGCCGTAAAAGACAGAGACGTGTTACATTGTATGGGGATGGGAGAAACCCACCCAAATTAACTTCGGTTAAACAGGCGTATAATAATTTGGGTAAATGTGTAAACTACCGGTTTGGTAATGTGGTGTTGAGACGCATGGTGTCGAAGCTCCGCATTATTTCATGTAATCTCTTCAGTATACACCCTATTTTACCAGCACATTGTATTCATTGAATCCTTTTTGTATGTTTGAAACATTCCGCCTTCGGAATCTTTCACTTAAAATGAGCAAGTCTACGAGGAAACAACAGTCTCAAGTTCAAGAAAGCAGCAAAATGGCGGAAAACGAGTCCGTATCTGCACAGCTCACAATCGAATCTCTAGTTAAAGAGCTCGAAAAATTCAGAAAAGACATGACTGGTGAGTTCGTTACACTTCTAAATAGTTCTCTGGAACCAATACGATCTTCAATTGAATCGATTGGTGCGACCCTGACAACACAGGCAGTGACCATAAGCGAGATGGAATCGGGTCTCTCAGATCATAGCGACCGAATAACTCAGCTCGAGCATGATGTAAATGCTGTTCAATCAAAACTGACGACAATGGAAAAGGAAAACACGGCGCTCAAAGCTAATGTAGAAGATCTGATTTCTCGCTCGAAGCGCCATAACATACGAGTGGTAGGCCTTCCTGAGGGCCTTGAGGGAAAAAACGCAAGGGAGTTCATGACTAACCTGCTTTCTGAACTCCTCGGTGACTCCCTTACAGAACCACCTGAGCTGGATCGCGCCCACCGTAGCCTGAGGCCCAGACCTCGCGCAGAGAAATCTCCACGTCCGCTTATTATCAGATTTCACCAATACATCGCTAAGGAAACTGTCATGAGTTGGGCTAAATCCCACAAGGACATGTCTTACAAGGGCCACAAAATCAAGATGTACGAGGACTTCAGCACCGAGGTGGCGAGGAAACGAGCGGCTTTCAATAAGATCAAGAGCCTATTTTACCAGCAAGGAGTTGCGTTTTGGAATGCTGTACCCTGCTCGCCTCCGAGTGAGTCGTAACGGCGTGGAACGGATCTTTGATTCCCCTGAGGCAGCGGAGACGTTTTACCATCAAAACTTTCCAACCTAAGTCGTGGACTAATACGCGTGTCCGAATTGGGATGGTAAATTCAACAGGTACAAGCTGCTGTAAATAATGTAAGGACAGTATTAAGCTCTCACGTTACTTATGATTGGCATTGAGGAAAATTAATCTGTCACACTACGAGTGCATCTGTCTGCTTTATTTGGATGTTATTCACGCATCCCCATATTATATATTTTATGGACTGCACATAAGTTATCCGGTTGATAATTTTAAATGTCATACCACCTGATCCATGTTGGCAGTGCCGTCTTGTGGCGGATCGCTTAATATAGTTTGCCAACTTTAACTATTTTTTTTGTTTAATGCTTTCTTATTATCTAATGTTACTAGTTTTTTTCTTCCTTATCATAGTTTATCGGCACATCTAAGCCTTGATAGCTGCTTTAGGTGTATATTTAACTTTTAGGAGTTGACAGTTATACGTGGTTAATCGGTTGTGTGAATCGTTGTTCTGGCTACTCGTCATGTTCAAAAAGACGAGCATCAGAGTTGTAAGTATAGGTTTCTTTCCCCCCCCCCCTTTTTTTCTTCTTTTCTTTTCTTTTTTTCCCTTTGATAACCCTGCTTTTATGACCTCGCTCTTTTCCCATCTTCCAAATTTGGATACCCATCACCTTATTTTAGGTGGGGATCTTAATTGCACAGTCAACCCAAGTTTGGACCGCTCACAGCCCAAGTCATCAGCTCCTACGTCAATGTCCAGATCCTTCTCATCTCTAGCAGATCAGACGGGGTGTGTAGACCCTTGGCGCTTTCTTAATCCAACTTCAAAAGAATTTTCTTTTTTTTCAAATGTCCATCGTGTTTATTCACGTATTGATTATTTTTTTATTGACAAGGCTCTTCTATCTCAGGTTAAATCCACAGAATATTCAGCGATAATTATCTCAGACCATGCCCCACACATTTTAGACCTCTCTTTCCCACAAAACTTGTGTAGACATGCTGGAGGCTGGAAGCTCAATACTGGGTTGTTGGCTGATGAAGAATTTTGCGATTATATTTCTAAGAACATTGATTTTTTTTTGGAAACCAACAAATCAGATTTGGTTTCGTCATCTCTTCTATGGGAAACATTTAAAGCTTTTATACGTGGAAGGATTATTTCCTTTAATGCATATTGGACTAAAGCTAGGAAATTAAAACAGCAGAAACTCGTTGACAAAATTCTAGAGGTAGATAGGCTAAATGCCAGGTCACCAAACCCTGTTTTGGAGACACAACGGCTAAAACAAAAAACTGAATTCGACTTATTGACAACCAACAAGGCGGAGTTTCTGCTAAAACTCACAAGAGCAACCTACTATGAGCATAGAGATAGAGCTGGTCGTCTGTTAGCATCTCAGCTCAGACATCAAACTGCTTCTCAGTTAATCTCACAGGTGTATGACTCCTCAAATAACCTTATTACCGATCCGGTTAAAATAAACACAGAGTTCTCTTCTTTCTACTCTAATCTTTACAAATCAGAAGCTAGTGTGGACATTACTGATATTGAGTATTTCCTTTCTCTTTTAGAAATACCTAAGATAAGTCCTGATATAGCCAGCAGCCTTGATGAGCCTATTAGCTTGGAAGAGATAACCTCCTGTATCCTAACCATGAAAAATAACAAAGCTCCTGGCCCTGACGGCTTCCCTGCCGAATTTCTTAAAAAGTTTTCCACTCAGTTATCCCCCTTATTATTAGAACTGTACAATCACTCCCTAGATCAAGGGTGTATTCACACCAGGAGAGTCCGATAGTTCACTTGCTTTGGTCCGGACCAAATAATTTTTTTTGTTTTTTTGTTTGGTACGGTTCGCTTTCACACTGCTCTTTTTGCAAGTGAACCAAAATGTGTAAACAAAACCACACGTGTGCTAAGGTCGTCCATTCATTGGACAAGGATTCTCAAGTAGGGAAATCAGGAAGTGCAACAAAAAAAAGGCTCGGAGATATAAAAAAATATAAAAAAAAATTAAAAATAAATTTGGAGATATTTCGTAGGCTACTGCAATATTTGTTCTTTTACTGTCTTGTTATTTCGAAATAATATGTGTGCGTGCATCTGTAAATCCGGTGACACATGTATTGATTTTTATTAATAAACAAGTGTTTTCTCTAAAAGTGTCGACTCGGCTGCAAAGATGAAGTTGACGATCGCCATCTCCGTGAGAACGCGCTTAGAGAGAAATACACATAAATAGGCTAAGCCTATGGATTACATAATCAGAAAGTAGCCTTTTTCTTTTTTCGTTTTGAATTATTTCGTTTAAAGACATTTCAAGCTTTGTGTATTTGATGTATTTGTCATGTCTGTGTGAGGCATACACTGAGATTCGTTAAGTTAGGATGTGCTCAGTTCACGTGCAATGCAAGTGAGCGCGCGGGCGCCTCCGTTATATTTGTTTCGTCGGCCTATTCATTAAATACAGGCTATTGGTTGATGAAAAATGTATTAAAATTAAGATACAATTTATACAAAACGAAATTCACTTTAAAGAAAGGCTTTCTATAACAACTTCAACTTCAACGGTCAAAATCATGTCTGACCCGCTCCATGTCTCATATTGCGCATCCTATCTCGGTCGTGCTGTTCACTTTTCATAAATCAACATAAATGGAAAAAAAAATAACATTATAATATTTTAACAAATATGAAACGCGCTTTTTTAAATGGCTACAACAGTATAGTAGGCTAGGCCTACATATCCTACTCTCTATTTGTACAAATTTCTGCACATTAATTTAATTCTGAATTTTGCACACACAAGTTGAAAGGCATTTGTTCAAATCAAGTTCACGGATAATTGTGCGTGCATTTATTAGCCTAATCAATCATTATGATACTAAAATCCTAACAAATAGGCTATGCTATGTACAAAAAATCAGATGAGTTCTCTCGAAAAATCTCTCGTTCACGTTCATTGTATTAAAAGTGATTCGTTCAGCGTTCGGCGAAAATATGAACGCGTTCAGTGAACACGTTCATGCACAACACTGCCAATGATGCACACACGACGCGCAGAATGACGCGCAACAGTGGCCTATCGTGTGGCCAGACAGCGCGCCGGAATGGAATTCTCTTTCGCACTTGAATGAACAATATTGGGTCGATATTGATATTGGGCCGATATTGGGTCGGTTCATGTTCACATCGTAAACGAACCGTACCAGAGTTCGTTTGGAACCGTACCGAGACCACCTCTTCAGCTGGGTCTCGGTTCGATTGTTTGGTCCGCACCAGAGTTCGATTGCTGTATTCACACCTGCCCAAAAGGTCCGCACCAAGGGGGGAAACGAACTAGAGTTCGATTCAATCGAACCAAACAAGGCAGGTGTGAATACACCCCAAGGCTTCCTATCGTCATCCTTAAACCAAGCTTTGATTTCCTTAATATTAAAGAAAGACAAAGATGCTAAATTTTGTGGCAGCTACAGACCTATTAGCCTAATTAATAATGACATTAAATTACTAGCTAAAGTATTGGCCAAACGCTTAGAGGCTCATCTCCAGTCCATTATATCAGATGATCAAACTGGCTTTATACTTGGTCGTCAGTTGTCTTCCAATATACGTAGACTCCTAAATGTAGTCTTTACTCCATCGAAGTCATCAAGGCCAGAAATGGTTATCTCGCTAGATGCAGAGAAAGCTTTTGACCGGGTGGAGTGGGATTATTTATTCACGGTCTTACAAAAATTTGGATTTGAACCTAAAATAATATCATGGATTCGTCTTCTATATTCCACTCCATCGGCTTGTGTGAAAACGAACTCTGAAACGTCACCTTATTTCTCTCTTTCTCGTGGCACCCGTCAGGGTTGCCCACTTTCGCCTCTCCTCTTTGCTTTAGCTATAGAGCCTCTCTCTATAGCATTAAAATCATCTTCAGTGTTTTCAGGTATTTATAGAGGAGGAAGGGAGCATCGTGTCTCATTGTATGCTGACGATCTCCTGTTATATGTCTCAGACCCTCTTAAATGCATAGATAATATAATGCACCTGTTGAATGAGTTCGGATTTATTTCAGGATATAAGTTGAATTTTGCTAAAAGTGAGTGTTTTCCCATAGATGAATTGGCAAAACAAATTTCTCCAGCTATGCTCCCTTTCCACATGTCCCCTATAGGTTTCCGTTACCTAGGGGTTCATATTTCAAACTCATTCAAGTCATTGCACAAAGAAAATTTTACAAAATTAATGGACCGCATTAAAGTAGATCTCCAGCGTTGGAGCAATCTTCCACTTTCTTTAGTAGGTAGGATTGAATCAATTAAAATGAATATTCTACCATGAATACTTTTTTATTTCAGACTATTCCTATTTTTCTTCCTAAATCTTTTTTTAAATCATTCGACACCATTATATCCTCATATATTTGGGCTGGTAAGCCTCCGCGTGTACACAAGTCAACTCTTCAAAGAACCAAACAAGATGGGGGTCTCTCTCTTCCAAATCTCCTTTTCTATTATTGGGCAGCT
Source organism: Phoxinus phoxinus (assembly GCF_949152265.1). NCBI lineage: Eukaryota > Metazoa > Chordata > Actinopteri > Cypriniformes > Leuciscidae > Phoxinus > Phoxinus phoxinus. The sequence goes on from NC_136879.1 coordinate 37,727,349, forward strand.
AATATTCAGAAAATATATGCATGGTGTAATTCTCCGAATATTGATTGGTGTATGATAGAAGCTAACTCCTGCCTATCATCCTCGTTATCGGCATTAGTTTTTGATCCCAATTTGAGACGCCCCTCTAGATACACCACCAACCCGATTGTGCTTTCATCGCTCAAAATTTGGAAACAGTTTTGTCATCATTTTAAATTAAACACACTGTCCACCTTAATGCCTATTTGCGGTAACCATCTTTTTGTGCCTTCTACTTTGGATTTAACTTATGCACAGCTCAGAGAGAAGGGCCTAGTACTGTTTCATGATTTGTTTCTTGATGATCATGTATTTGCGTCATTCAATGATTTGATGAGTAGATTCAAAATTCCTAAATCCAATTTATTCCGCTATTTTCAATTGCGTGACTTTGCTAAAGCACATTTTGCTACCTTCCCTCACCAACCAATGAAAACTTTAATTGAAGATATAATGTCACTCCCGAAATCACATAGCCATATTTCCTCAATTTATGGCCTGTTACAATCTTCCCAGCTCCCTCCTCTTTTTGCACTCAAGGGAACCTGGGAAAAAGAGCTAGGACTGGAGCTTGAAGAGGAGCTGTGGAATAACGCTCTAGCTAAAATTAACTCTGTCTGCATCTGCGCTCGCTTGAACCTTATTCAGTTTAAAGTTGTTCACAGAATTCATTTCACCAAAGCAAAATTGAAGAAACTCTCTTTAACAGAAGATGATAGGTGCAATAGATGTTCGCTCTCCCCAGCAGATCATACTCATACATTTTATACCTGTCCTAAATTGTATTCATTCTGGTCTTCATTTTTTGCTACGCTGTCAAAGGCTCTCAATGTCTCTGTGACACCCTGCCCAATAATTGCAATTTTTGGAATAACACCTGTTGATGGCTTGTACAACAAGCGTCATGCTGACATTATTGCTTTTGCTTCATTGGTAGCCAGAAGACGAATACTGTTGCACTGGAAATCCTCATGCCCCCCTTCTAATTTCTCTTGGCTGAAAGACCTAATGTCCTTTCTACACCTGGAAAAAATTAAACACTCCATCAGGGACTCTGTTAACTTATTTTATAAAACGTGGAATCCTATTATTTCCTTTGTTGAGACTGTACCTTCATTGGAGATTTGAGTTTTTTTTTCTTTTCTTTTTTTCTCCCTTTTCTATTTATTTATTTATTTTGTGGGATGTTTAGGGTTGGGTAGAGTTTAGAGTGTTCTGTATATTTGTATAATTTTTCTTTATTCATTTTTATGGATGTTAAAAAAAAAGCAGGTTGTGATGTTTTTCATATATGCCATGCACATATTGTCATCTAAAAATCTGCTCAATAAAAATATATATATTAAAAAAAAATGTGTAAACTAGATTTATGCCTATTTTTTCACATCTTCATGGACACAACAATGATTTCCCTCGTGTGTTAATATGTTTCCTTGTAATAATGTATGATTTGTAAAAATGGAAACTGCTGCGTCGGTTTAGATGAGAGAATCAAAGTGTATGCGCGTTGATCACACAATAATGGCCAAGCACGCGCCCTTAAAATATCATAAATAACACGGGCAACACGCCACTGACTTTAGACAAGTTTTTTTCCTGGTCTGTGTAGTTGTTTTTTGAAACAACAAAATAGCACCAGGGAACGTTTGCGCCGCTGAACTGCCCCCCCCCGCGAGCTTTCATTCCCTAGTTTACCGACGTGCGTCTGTGGAGGGAAAAATCCGCTGTGCGTAGGTGCAAAATAGGAATGATACATGCGTCGGTGTACAAAGTAAATTGCGCTGGGTGCAAGATAGGGCCCAAGATCTGTAACACGCATTTAGAAAATAGATAGGGTGAATTTTAATTTCATGATGGTTTCAAATTTCAGTGACTGCAGTATCATCATACTGAGGAGCTTAGTGTTTAAACATTAACAATCAATCACCAGGGGCCTCATGAATAAACATTAGTGTTTATGTGTATCTTCATGTGGCAAGATATACACTCTAAACCTAATAATTATTGGTCTACTATTACAGAAACAAAATGCTGTCAGCTAAAAATGTGTGAATGAATACAACAACACAGAACTAAACTCAGCAAAATTAATTCCCCAAATATATGTCCCTTTACAATGGCCCCAGGATACTATTTTAAACTTATTTTTGTAAAATCCAGATAAGCTTTACCTATCTTTATTGGAAAGGTTTTAAACAATGTTTTTCATGCTTGTTCGATGAACCATAAACAATTATTTCATAATATGTAGTACCTGTGGAACAGTCCGAAAGACACTAACAGTTTACAGGCAGTAGAATGTTACAGTAACTTAGGACACTAAAGAGACCCTTCTAAAAAAAGGTATGTGGACAAACAGCATTACTAGCTTCACTTATTACTAACCAGTTTGACTTTATTTCTGTCATACATCTACAGAAGTTATAATTGAGAATTAACAGGTTTAGATGTTGACGCTTTATTGAAAATAATAGTTTAGTTTCAGTTTGCTTTAGTTGAGCAGTTTGATTCGACTTTTTTATGTTAATTTTTCTCTGGCTGTTGCAACAGTGTTTATAAGACACATTTGTTTGATAAGACACATTTGATCAAGGATTTTGGCTAGAGTTCCCTCTATGTCTTTACATAGCTGTGCTCATGAATACAAATAAGATTTAGGTGGAAGATATGCTACACAGCTTGGAAGAGATTTTTTCCTCAACACTAAAATAAATAATAAATAACAGTATCTGCATAACTAAAAATTTGTGAGATATACTGCTTCGTTTTCTTTTCATCTTTAACAGTCTAGTTATTCTTCTTAGTGATACTTACTTAACTGATCTGGACTCTTTAATCACAGGCAGCAGCTTCTTAAGAACGTGATCAGCTTTATTTTCTGCTCCAACAAATTCATTCAGCCTAAACTCCTCCATCTTCTCTGATGTCAACAACACAAAGGCTACAGCTGACCACTGAGAGGAAGATAGTTTGACTTCCTTTATTTTTCCAGACTTCAGATATTGTTGTATTTCCTCCACTAGTGAACGATCACCCAGTTCATTAAGACAGTGGAACAGATTGATGGATTTCTCTGGAGAGTCAATGGTCCTGATCTTCTCCTTGATGTACTCAACTGTTTCCTTATTGCTGTCAGAGCTGCTTCTTGTCAGCATCATTAGTCCTTGTAGGATAATCTGATTAGACTCCACTGACAGACCCAGAAGGAACCGCAGGAAAAGATCCAGATGTCCATTTTTACTCTGTAGAGTCTCATCCACAGCTCTCTGATGCAGCGCAGATAATGAAACATGTTTAAACATAAGTGGAAACAAGTCCTTGACTTTAGACAGCGAACTCTGTTTGGTGTTTGGGTCAAACACATTTCTGTTGTTGTTCGTACAGGAGAGATGCACATATAGAGCCGCTAGATGTTCCTGAACACTCAGATGAACAAAGCAGAAGACTTTCCCCTGATACCAGCCAGACTCCTCTCTGAAGATCTGAGTGCACAATCCTGAGTAAACTGATGCTTCTGTCACATCAATGCCACACTCTCTAAGGTCTTCCTCATAGAAGATCACATTGCCTTTCACAAGCTGCTGAAAAGCCAGTTTCCCCAGTTTGAGGATCATGTCTTCATCTGTCAGGTTCTTCTCATAGTCCTTCTCATGTTTGATGTTGGTCTGAAGGATCAGGAAGTGTGTGTACATCTGAGTGAGAGTCTTGGGAATCTCTCCAGTCTCTGCTTCACTCAACATCTTCTCCAGAACAGTGGCTGAGATCCAGCAGAACACGGGGATGTGGCACATGATGTAGAGACTTCTTGAGGACTTCAGGTGTGTGATGATCCTGTCGGCCAGACTCTGATCACTGATTCTCTTCCTGAAGTATTCCTCCTTCTGTGGCTCATTGAAGCCTCGTACCTCTGTCACTCGATGGACACACTCAGAGGGGACGAGATCGGCTGCTGCTGGTCTGGAGGTGATCCAGATGAGAGACGAGGGAAGCAGATTCCCCGCAATGAGGTTCGTCAGCAGCACATCCACTGAGGCTGATTCACTTACATCACACAACCTCACATCGCTCTGAAAATCCAGAGACAGACGACACTCGTCCAGACCATCAAAGATGAACAACACTTTATATTCATCACTGGATATTTCTTTAGTTTTAGGGAAAAATACATGAAGAAGATCTGAAAGACTGAGTGTTTTGTCCTTCATCAGATTGATCTCTCTGAAAGGAAGTGGAAATATGAGCTGGACGTCCTGATTCTCTTTCTCTTCAGCCCAGTCCAGGATGAACTTCTGCACAGAGACTGTTTTTCCAATGCCAGCGACTCCCTTTGTCAACACAGTTCTGATGGGTTTGTCTTGTCCAGGTAAAGGTCTAAAGATGTCATTACATTTGATCGGTGTGTCCTCTGTTGCTGCTCTCCTGGATTGTGTCTCAATCTGTCTCACCTCATGTTCATTACTGATCTCTCCACTCTCACTCTCTGTGATGTAGAGATCTGTGTAGATCTCATTCAGGAGTGTTGGGTTTCCCCACTGTGCTGTTCCTTCATACAGACACTCAAACCTCTTCTTCAGACTTCTTTTAAGTTTAGATGTACGACTGTAGAATTAAAATAACACATTACATTTCAGTCGACAAAAAAAGCAACTTTACATAATTGTGTACAACATTCATATTGTAGAGCCTAATTGGCTCCAGAAATTCTAAACCAACAGACATCACATTTAAACAAGAAAAACAATGTGATGTTTCTGGTGATGTGGGGAGATGCTCTACCAATATAAAATGTATAGTAAAACATCAGGTGAGGATTAAATTACTAAGAAATAATTTACAAGAATTTACAGTATTGCAATAAAAATGTAGTAAGAATTGGATCAGGTTATATCCTTTCTAGTATATTCTGTACACATGCTACTCTCTTGTATTGTTTTGTTATTGTTGCTATTATTTTATGTTGTTTGCACATTGCACTTATGTATGGATATACACCTTGCAGAATTTACAAATGTTAAAATTCTCTTTTTAATTTTTTTATTATAGTGCGTTGTCATGAAGAGTGACAGGAATGCATAGAAATAGAGAAAGAGGAAGGAGATCAGGACATGGCCCAGTGTACCAATAGCTCAGATGATACATGTCGCGCGCTCTACCGTCTGTGCCACTCAGTCTGACAAATCTGCTAAATGTTAATAATTAATAAACAATGTAATGCCCTTTACCTATGCTCGATTTTTAAAGGGGTCCTATTATGCCCTTTTACAAAGTCTTGATTTTGTTTTGGGGGTGTACTATAATATGGTTTCATGCTTGATTGTTCAAAAATTTTACATTATTACAGCTCCTCTCTCCCCAGTCTGTCTCGAATGTGTCATTTTCGATGAAGTCCCTCCCTTTGAAATATGAAATGTGCTGTGATTGGTTAGCTGGGTGTGTTGTGATTGGCACTGCTTAGCGTTCACGCCCCTTCATAACCGCAAGCTCTACTCAGATGTATATATTAATGATGGCGTCAATTTCAAACCAATTCAAGCTCGATTAAGACTCTGAACGAACAAGAGGATCGTGCTAAACGGATTTCATGTATGAACTTTGCAAGCACGGATTTCACAGGACTTTTCAGAGTGGCATTCTGATGTTAGTCTGATGTTATCCTAAGGGTCGGTGAACAGTCTTACAAAAGCGAGAGCTTACAAAAGCTACAGTAAACAAATACTACATCAATATTGTAATGTTAGTTAGCAGGCTATCAGAGGCAAAGCTTTGCCCTTCGTTTACATCATAGCTATTATAACAACTACATAAAGCTCATGATGGGAACTGTTAATAGAACACACAACTACAAATAATAAGACAACAGATTGTCCAGACAAAATGGGAAAGGCTACGTCTTTCAGGGAAAGCTTTTGTGTGTATAGCCTGCATTGTACTCGTTTATGGAAGCTGTTCTCTGTAAAATGTGCAGCGCACAGACAAACATTGAGGTTATAATGTTCAGGGACAGTTTAAAAGTAATTTTTAACCACTCTAAGTTCATTAGCCTTAGGACAAACTTTTTCTGGGGGGAAAAAAAACGGCGACAACACTCTTCATCTATTCTAGTGCAGCTTAAACAGGCCTCACCAACATTTTTGTGTATTCCATGGGTGGGGATTATTTAAATGAGAAACATTATGATTTCATAAGATCCAGATAAAACCACATTGTAGTCCAAACGAGTCATTCGTTGGAGTTCTTGAAAAGTGGATTCTGTTCAATAAAAAAAACTCCATTTGGAGTGGACTTTGAGCTTTGTAACATTGCAGATCTTTTTTATGCGCAAACACCAACATTACACACTAACTACAAGTTTAAAAAGTGCATAATAGGACCACTTTAATACTCTGTGTATCATTTATTTGGATGATCCACAGCTGTCTTTTAGTTTTGTGATAGTTGTTCATGAGTCCCTTGTTTGTCCTGTGCAGTTAAACTGTTTTTCAGAAAAATACTCGAGGTCCTGAACATTCTATGGTTTTCCAGCATCTTCTGCACATTTGAAGTCTTCCAACAAAGACTATGATTTTGAGATCCATCTTTTCAAACTAAGGACAATTGAGGGACTCATACACAACTCTTACAAAAGATGCAAACACTCACTGATGCTTAAAGCAACACAATGCATTAAGAGATAAACTAAAGGGCTAAATTGTTTGTTTGTTTTTTTGTTTTTCTTCTGGGAAATATAGAAGTATTCTGTATTACTATTTATGTAAATCATCTGGGCACATTTAAACAAAATAAGAAATTCACACATCTCAGGCCTTTTCAAAAGTTTACATCCCCCAGCTCTTAATGAGTTGTTTGTGTTTGTCTTCTTGAGCATCAGTGAATTTTTGCAGCTTTTCCTTAGTGTTTGCAAATAATACTGATACCAAATGTATGCAGAAATATTGTACCGGAGTGAAGATGATATATAATGTGGTGGCGGATCCATAGACCAGTCACTCTTCATAGACACACAGCTGGGCTCTGGTGAGTCTGATGGTTTCTTTTGAGCATTAAAACGTAGTGGTGGATCCATAGACCAGTCACTCTTCATAGACACACAGCTGGGCTCTGGTGAGTCTGATGATTCCTGCTGGACTGAACTGTAAGAGAGGAGTGTAACATTTAAACTGTAACATTTGTCTCACCTCAATCACATTCACATTCAATTTAAATAAACACATAATATACAACAACCTGTGACAGAAATCCCCTCAATCATCAAACTGAACTCTAGTAAGAACCACTTCAATCTGTAAACACATTTAATTATTTATTTATGGCCCAAACTTACAGGGACACAAAAATGTCACTAAATTAGACACTTATAGCACATTAGCAAAACGAACAAATAAACATACACTTCCACTTTCAAGAGACAACAATTAAACATTTATTTGTGTGAAGATGTGCTTTCCAATCTATATTTAAAATGGGAATAGCATACTAATATAAATGACAAGAATTTCCAATTTCATGCAAAAAACATACTGTACAATACACAAGTTCTGCTATTAGTATATCTGTACCTGTAGACATTTATGTGATGAATAGACAAGTGAGAGATGATCTCAACTATTTCTGAATCTGATAAACTTGATGATCGTCTGTGAATAGAATAACAGAAGTGAGGGTCATTATAATGGACACCAGTTAACATGTTCTTCACCATCAGTACTAGCTGTTCCCACACATGTACCAAGATGTCTGTTTATTTTAGATTTAAAACACACCTATAAACATAAACATTTACTGAAGACATCAATTTTTATCCATTATATAAATATGGAATAATGGCAAGGACCACTTGGTTCCCATTATGTGTTTTTTTAACATATTTTTCAATAAGTTAATGTTCCAGAGTTAATTATTCTGCATATAGCATATGGTTGCAGCATAACATTATAGCATTTTACAAGTTTTTGTTCCTGAAGCACTTGTTTATAAACAATTTATAATACTATACAAGAGAGAGATATAATACTATACAACTATACAATTATACTATAATATAAAACAAGCAGATCTTTATACTTAACTTCACTGTGGCATTTTACTGGTGTGTATCAATATTTAGCCTACTATTTCAAGTCTTTAATAAAATAAGAGTACCTGGTTTCTTCATCACTGGATGTCTGAGTGTCATCCATATTGGAGCAGGATAGGCGGATCTTCCACCTCACCAAAACACAGGCTTACAAAACTAAACCAACACAAGAGTCACAATAATAATAATTAGTGTTATTTTAGACAATTAGTTGAGTATTTCTCTTTTTGTAAACATTATGGAATTTTGAAAGTGTTATGTAACGTGTAAAATCTGAAAAATATGGTCATCGAAAGCATTTTTTTTTTTATCAAAGCAATGACCAATTGATCCACAGATTAATCTTCAGACTCTGCTGTTGTATTGACATTCTGAGGAGTTTTGAAAATGTCTACTAGTACTGAGAAATATATGTAACTAATTGTTTATATATATTTTAAAAAACAAGCACTGTGGAAATGTCTACTAGTACTGAGAAATACATGTAACTAATTGTTTATAGCCTATATATATTTTTTTTTAAAAACCACTGTAAACAAAGATTTTGCTGAAAGGACTGTACTGCATACAGAAGGGGTTTTCAGAATCTTAACTTCCCAAAACTTGTGTAGTGACACAGGATGACTTAAGTCCTAATATTTGAAAAAGCATATATGAACTGAAGTCATTAAGTTAGAAATGACTGAATTAGCCATGTAAAAGTTACTTATAAATTATAATTGCAACAACACCAGCTGTCCACCACTTCCTGTTACGGTACCTTATTGTTCATATTTTCCAAATAATCAACGGACCACAACCATAAGTTAGTTGTTTTGTGTTCACCCTGTTACTTGAATAGACTTGGTATGACCAAATATGGGGCGGGAGTTATGCCAGCCCCCTTTGAAACAGCCGCACCCTCATTTATAAAGAACTGCAGCTGGGAATGAAGACTGTGAGCCGCATTGGAAAGTATTAATTAAAAGAGTTGCTGACATGATTATTTTCAATTGTATGTAGGCATAGTAAGTAAAATTTTAATTTAATTTTTAACTTAAACATTTTTTTTAATGTATACTCTTGGGGAGCAACTAAACAAGCAGAAAATAACATTATACTGATGAAGAATAAAAGTGGTTTAGTGATTAAAAATGCAATGTTTCACAGTAGCCTACATTACCTGCCAAGGTGTTAATGTAGCTAGGCTACTAGTTGAAGTGGTGGTGTGAAACTTTGGTATAATGTTACGTCTATGGTGACTGGTGAGCAGTTCGAGGTAAACTTAGCAGCTTGAAATATAGGTAAAAGGCATTGCGAAAAGGAAATAACCATTACAAAAATAATCTTACAGCAAATGCAGAAATAAACAACTGAAATAGCGCGTAAAGATAAAAAATAGGAGGTAACGTTAAGTTAACAAACACGTGTATGCTAATAAACAGAGTTAAACTCAAAAACCCAAAGCTAAAATGGACAACGATTAAGATTACGTGCAGTATGATTCGATAAGGTCACTATAGGCCTCGGACGTCGAACAAGGACTGTAGGCTAAAGCGCTCGATTTTGTAAGTTACGGTGAAGAATCACCGGTATGCTTTTAGTTTAGTACAATATACGTACTAAACTAAAAGCAATCTTCAAGAATGCTTTTGTGAATAATTTTGAGATTTGGTACTTACTCTTGTCTTTATTCTTTGAAAATGTGACGCAGATATTTTTTGGTATGCTACAAAATGGCGCCCCGAGTCCCAACAAAGATAAGTTTCACTTTCGATTTGGACTGTGGCCAAGTCATAATAACAGTGGAATAAACCATTGCAGCTGCAGTGGTGGGGTGCTTTAACGAGTAAATCTGACTGTCAGTGTTTTACCATAGGGAAATAACTAAACAGCTAAAAAATAAATTTCTAAAAGTTTTGGAAATCAATTTAGAGTTTTTATTTTATTTTATTTTATTTTATTTATAAAGAGGCTTAAAGGTGCTGTATGGAGTTTTGTTTGTTTTCTTGTTTTTGTCTTTCCCCACGTCTACTACTGCTACCATTCTGGAGGTGTATTCCCATAGGCCCTATGCACAGCTGCACTACTTCCTGAATTTGTGCAGGCTCCTTTGTTTCCTGTCTGCCAGGATTGGCCAAACTGATTAATCCAGGTGTGTCTGATTATTGTTATTGGTCAGACACACCTGGATTAATCAGTTTGGCCAATCCTGGCAGACAGGAAACAAAGGAGCCTGCACAAGTTCAGGAAGTAGTGCAGCTGTGCATAGGGCCTATTCACCTCAGCTTCACTGATTGGCTGCAGTCAGGAGAAAGACAGTATATAAATCTTATATATGACTTGCCACACAGACTTTTCTTCCCCTGCTCCAGATAACTTGGTTCAATTGTGAAACTCTCTCTCTCTTACAGCTATACCCATACCCCTATACTAATAGAGTCTGACACAGTAGGCATATGCATTGTGTTTGATAAATAATGCAGAGTATTAAAGTGTATATACTTTGTATTTTTGTAATAAAACTACAAACAGGCTACCAGCATTTACTTTTTTAGACGTTTATTGTTGCGGCAAACACCCGCTGTCACGCCCCTCGTTACGCGGGAATGAATGCCAGGTGAAGCTGGTCTCAATCAGCGTGGCATGCACCTTGGGCTTTGAAATGGTGCTTGCACCGCTCATTTCATTGTGTACTGTGAGCAGCGTGGACGCAGTGGAACGTTGGGTCAAAGACTTTTATTTAAACTGCACGGGATCATGTTGATTTCTGAAGAGACTGCCGGTAAGAGGAAATGTCTGCGGTGCGCTAAGCACTAACTGCGTTGGGTGGCTTTATGTAAATATGCATGTTATGCACTTAAGTTATTTATAGTTGTTATAGATTCGGTATTTGTGAATTTGTATTTGTATTTAAATTGCTGAGCTAAGCGTGTAGTATTGTTAACAGTCATTTTAAGAGTCTATTATGAAGTAATTCATAGTCAATTTGCTCATTTTTGATTCTGTCAAATTCATTCTTAATGTGTAATTAATTAGTTAGAATATTTATGGTAAACCTCGTTAAATCTCCTTCTAATGAAAATGCAAGTCTGGTGATTAAAAGCTACTTCTTTTAAACTTATTTGATTTGGTGTAAAATGGTATTAGTAAAAAGAAATAGTATTGAGTTGATGCTTACCAACTTAAACCTGTGTATGTAGTATGTACAGTGTGAGATTTGTGGTGGTTTAATTATTGTGCATTGTTGTAAATATTTACACTGGTTTCTGTGTGGTTTTAAAGGTTTTTCACCTACTGACTACTGAGATTCTACAATAAATTAAGAAAAGTGAACACACGTCTCATTCTTGTGAGTGGAACCCAGTGTTCAATTCAGGAGTAAGGAATCCCTTTTCAAGTGAGGGACCCGTGCAGATCAAAACACTTGACAGTGAAAAACCGCGTCGACGCTCCAGGCCCCAAACGCAACGCACGCTCCAGGCCCCGACACAACGCACGCTCCAGGCCCCGACGCAACGCACGCTCCAGGCCCCGACGCAACGCACGCTCCAGGCCCCGACGCAACGCACGCTCCAGGCCCCGACGCAACGCACGCTCCAGGCCCCGACGCAACGCACGCTCCAGGCCCCGACGCAACGCACGCTCCAGGCCCCGACGCAACGCACGCTCCAGGCCCCGACGCAACGCACGCTCCAGGCCCCGACGCAACGCACGCTCCAGGCCCCGACGCAACGCACGCTCCAGGCCCCAACGAAATCATGGCGGAATCAAGAACTCTGCAGGAATTGAAAACGGAGAGAACGACCGCTAAAAGACTGTTTTCTCGGCTGGCTAACTCTACTGTTAGATCATGTAAGAGTATGTCGGCGGATGAACTCAGGGAGGCTCTGAGTAAGTTGACACTAGAGTCAGTCAAAGTAATTGAAGTAAACGATGAGTTGGAAGCTGCCTACATTGAGGCGGGGGTTGGAGAGGAAGAGTCCACTGTAGCAGAGGAGCAAAGGGCAGACATCAGAAAGACAACAAAAGAGTGTGAACAGAAGCTGGAGGAGATGGAGGGTATTATTTACAAAGCCCTTTGGGAAAAGTTTGGCAACCCTCAACTTTCCCTGGCATTAGAAGTGGCTGAAGAGGAATGTGAGCGAATTTCAGCTGTCCAGCCTGGAGTAAAGCTAGACGTGTACGACTTTATGCTTGGACACCTGGAAGGACAAGTTAAAGCTGCAAAAGAAGCTAGCTGCCAGTGGATCCGGTGGGCCCCACCCGAAGAGCAGAAGGATTTGCAGTGTCGGCTGAGGGAGCTGGAGATCAGTGTGCCTAGATTGATATCAGGGAAGGCTGCCCTAATGCAGGCAAAGATCGAACAAGAGAGGCAACCTGTCACAACCCACTGTCCCCAAGTGGCTAGCATCAAATTGAGACCGACGGCGCTCCCAAAATTTGATGGAAACAAGCGGAACTTCCACCGCTGGAGAAAGGATTGGGAGGCACTCCAGAGGCAAGGAGAGCCTACCGGTTCCAAAGAGGTCAGGAAGTTTCAGCTGCTGGACAGTCTTGAGGAGAAAGTGGTTGCAGATTTTCGCCTCTCAGACTATGGGACAGCAGAAGAGATCTTCCAGATTCTAGAAAACCGTTTCGGAAATAAAACAAGAATAGCTCTGGAGATCATTGAGGAGTTACAGTCGTTACTTCCGGTAAAAAGCCATCAGCCCAGAAAAATTGTGGATTTAATACAGATGGTCGAGAAGGCTTTACACGATCTGAGCGAGCTGGGAGATACGGACGCTCTAAAAAATCCCCTTGTCACGAAGTCGCTGGAGAGTAAGCTGCCAGAGGTCTTGAAAAAGGAGTGGCTGGTTTATGCAGCAGAAAGAAAGGACGAGGCTGGACCTAAAAATCGGTTTGACAAGCTCCTCACATTTTTGAGAAGCCAGGAGGAGATTTATGAGCAACTGGAGCAATTAAGGGATGATGAGCCCAACAGGAGGGAGCTAAAGATCCCACCAAAACATGCCCGGACGAAGGCCACCAAGTCCATGGGTCCCCAAATGGGCTGCGTCGTCTGTGGAGAGAGCGGCCATAGAAGGAAGTTGTATTATTGCAAGAAGTTTAAAACTTTGAACCCTACAGAAAGGAAAGATGCAGCGAGTAGGATTGGGGCCTGTGGAAGATGTCTTGAGGTCCACACTAATGGGGAGGAGTGTAAGACCACTTACCTGTGCAGAGGTGAGGGCTGTAAAGACAAAGGGCCAGGTCATCATTACTACCTGTGCCCCAGGTCTGGAAATAAGGGCCCATCCCAGAGGAGGCCAAAGTCTAGTCCAGAAAGAGGAGGAAGCAGAAAGGGTACCGATGCCCAGGAAGATTTCCTGATCAAGCTTCCCCCAGAGTTAGCCCAACAATGCCGAGATGTCTTCTGCAATTCAGTATCAAGGACACTCAACTCGGCAGGAACAGAGTGTGGTTTGTTGGCAGAGAGTGGTCTTCAAGAGTTTCCTGTCATAATGATGATCCTTGAGGTCACTGCAAATGCCGGGCAGAAAATCGGGACATTGATAGATCTGGCATCGGACACTAACTACATCACTCATGATGCAGCGGATGAGTTAAACCTGAGGAGTGAAGACGTGACGTTGATTGTTCATGGAGTCGGAGGGATGCAAGTCACGGTGAAAACGAAAAGATACCTCCTGAAGATCCGGGTCAATACACCAAAAGGCACCTTAAGATCTCATCAGCTTGTGTGCTATGGGCTTGATAGTATTGCGGAGGTCCATCGTCATGTGTCACCTAAGAAACTGCAGAAAATCTTTCCTGAAGTCCACCTCCAAGAGTTGGTTAGACCTTCACAAATCAAGCTCCTCATCAGTCACAAGGAAGGCCAACTTGTACCTCAGAAAGTACGCTCCATTGGGGACCTTGTCCTGTGGGATGGTCCTCTAGGCAAGACGGTGGCAGGTTCGCACCCGGACCTTCTGGAAAAAGTTACTGTCACAGCCCATGCATCCAGGACGCATTTCGCACGCTCTATGCGGGCGGCAGCAGCGAGGTACACAGAGCTCACCTGCAAAACCCAAACTGATATGCCCCAAGCCATCCGGGCTTCCACATCAGCTGTCTGTCGGGACTTCCTGGAATGGTGGAGATGGGACAGCATCGGTGCTGCCTGTGAGCCTCAGTGTGGTGGCTGCCGTTGCGGAAAGTGCCAGCCTGGGGGAAAGGAGATGACTCTCTCAGAGGAGCGGGAACTGGAGCAGGTGAAAAGTGGGCTGACTTATGTAGCTGGAGATCATCACTGTGAAGGGCCTCACTGGCACACTAAGTACCCTTGGACAGAGGATCCAGCCTCTTTACCAAATAATAGGAGGGCTGTTGAGGCGACGTTTCTAAGAACTGAGAGACAATTAGCCAAGGAACCGGAATGGAAGGTGGCCTATGGAACGCAAGTCCATGAGATGGTTCAAAGGAAAGCCGCAATCAAGCTGTCAATAGATGTGTTGGAGGGCTGGACTGGGCCAGTGTGGTATATTAGCCATTTGATTGCACCAAATCCCCACTCTGTTACTACTCCAGTCCGCCTTGTTTGGAATAGTAGCCAAAAGTTCAGGGGCCAGAGTTTAAATGACCTCCTCATCAAGGGTCCAGATGTCCTCAACAACATCCGGGCGGTCCTCCTGCGCTTCAGAGAAGGTGTTTTCGCTGCACTCGGTGACATCAAGAAGATGTATAATTCAGTTTGGCTCGAAGACCGGGAGGTGCATCTTCATCGCTTTCTCTGGAGAGACTTTGAGGGTGACGACATTGATGAATATGCAATCACAAGAGTAAATATCGGGGATAAACCAGCTGGTTGCATTGCTCAGGTTGCTATGCGAGAGACTGCAAATCTGCATAAGTTTAGCCACCTCAAGGAAGAGCGTAGGATACTGGAGGAAGACACATACGTGGATGATGTTCTCACCTCCCATAATGATCAGGGCCTACTTAGACAAATGACATCTAACGTTGAGCAAATCCTTGAGGCCGGTGGGTTTCATATGAAGCCGTGGGTCTATTCTGGCCAAAGTGGGAGGAAAGAACCCAAGGGCCAAGAAAAGAGAGTACCTACGACTATGATCCTCCCAAATCAACTTACTGAGGAAGAAAATAAAGCACTTGGCCTTGGCTATATCCCTGAGGAGGACAAGCTCCACTTGATGGTGGCCGTGAACTTTTCTAAGAAGAAAAAGAAGATGAGGCTGGGTAAAGATCTGCCGAGGGAGGAAGTAAGAGAGCAGGCACCCAACCCGCTCACCCGAAGAGAGCTATTGAGTCAAGTCTCTGGGTTATATGATCCCCTCGGTCTCGTGACTCCTGTTAAGCAGAGGGGAGCCATTCTTGTGAGGAGGGCATTTCAGGAAGCGAGAGTAAAGTACAGTCCAACTGAAAATACCTGGGACACCGCTTTGTCCGAGGGACTTCGGCAAGATGCTATCTGCCTCTTGGAAGATTATGCTAACCTGAGCCAGTTAAGGTTTACTAGGCCCCTGACACCTCCTGACCCAAGTGGCGAACCTTGTGGCGTCACATTCTCTGACGGCAGTGAGCATTCTTATGGAGCTGTATTATATCTGCGTTGGCGTTGTAGACAAGACATTACCATAAGGCTAGTTGAATCCAAGGCCAAGCTGACACCACTGGACCAGAAGGGAGATGCTGTTAAAGCAGAGGTCTGTGGAGCTGTCTATGCGGCCCGGCTGAAAAAGTATTTCCAGAGGCACAGCCGGATCCGTGTGGAGAAGTGGTATCACCTGGTCGACAGCCAAACGGTCCTGGGAGCAGTTCAACGGGAGAGCTATGGCTATCAGACGTTCTTTGCCAACAGAATTGGGGAGATTCAAGGGAGCACAAATGTCCAGGACTGGTGGTGGATCCCCGGGCCACTTAATATAGCAGACATCATCTCAAGAGGGGCTAGCCCCAAGGCTTTGGAAGAAGGCTCTGAGTGGCAGATGGGCCCCAAGTTTTTAAGCCTCCCAGAGAGTGAGTGGCCGGTGAAGTCTGCTAAGGATGTTGCTGTTGCAGCCAGAGAGAACATACTAAGAATCCAGAAGAAAGCATTTGTTGCTACACTTACCCGGGCCGGCACAAAGCAGGAGCCGAAGCAGGACCAGAGTCAAACTCCAACAGACCTGCATAGACCACCAGCAGGCACTGCGGTTACTATACTTATCGATGTCGAGCGGTTCAGCAACCTAAGACAGCTTACGAAGGTAGTAGCACTAGTCTGGAGAGCGGCAAAGAAGCTTCTTCGGGTCAAGGCCGACGGAAGATCAAAGTGGGAGGCAGTCCAGTCAAACGGGGTCATCACAGTGATAGAGAGAGAGGATGCTTTCCGAGATCTCTGCCTTGCGGCTCAAGAGGGGGTAACCTTTAACAGCACCACATTGAACCGTCTTGTTGTATACAGAGATGGAGCTAGTGGGCTGCTGGTGTGTGGGGGTAGAGTTCAGTACTTCAGAAAGGATCACACGGCTGTGCCATTGATGCCTTTTGATACCTGGCTTGGCACTTTGGTGGCGCGTGAGAGTCATCAGGAGGGGCATGAAGGGGTTGCTGGAACCCTGTTGAGGATGCGGCGCAAGGTTTGGATTGTGCGAGGGAGAAGACTCGCTCAGAAAGTTGTCAACCAGTGCATTATCTGCAGGAAAGCAAGAGCTCGACTATGTGGGCAAGTGATGGGTGACCTACCTGTGGAAAGATCAAGGCCTGCTGCACCGTTCCAGTTCACTGGCGTTGATCTGTTTGGACCATACCTTGTGAGAGACGATGTTAAAAGGAGGGTGTCCATGAAGGTCTGGGGGGTCCTATTCTGCTGTATGGCAAGCAGGGCCATACATGTGGAGCTGGCCAACAGTATATCTACAGAAAGCTTCTTGATGGCCTACCAGAGATTTGCCGCTATCAGGGGGCATCCCCTTAAAGTTTGGTCAGATCCTGGGACCAACTTTATTGGCGCAAGGCCCGTGTTGGATGAGCTGTATGCCTTCCTGCAAGACCAAGAGACAGAAAGCCTGGAAGAGTATGCAGTAAAAAGTGGTACATGCTGGGTTTGGAAGGTGCTCCCTGCCGATTCGCCACACCGTAATGGAGCTGCTGAAGCTGCAGTGCGGATTGTGAAGAGAGCCCTTCAAAGTCTGGGGAAGTCAGTTGGCCTTACATTCAGCGAGTTCCTCACAGTGCTTCAGTTGGCGGCGAACTTGGCTAATGAGCGCCCGATCGACGCAAGGATCCAGAGTCGGGAGGACCGCATCCAGTATGTGACGCCAAATGCACTTCTTCTTGGGCGTGCGTCTCAAGAAGGAGACTTTAAGACCTTCAGTTTTACCAACTACCCATACAAGCGTCTTCGAGAAATCCAGGTCCAAGTCAACAGCTTCTGGAGAGCCTGGTGCCAGCTTGCCGGACCAAATCTCTTCATCAGAAACAAGTGGCATACTACAGAGAGGAACGTGGCTGTAGGAGACGTTGTCTGGCTTTGTGATCAGAACGCACTGCGGGGTCAGTTCAGGCTCGGCAGAGTTGTCGCTGTTGCTCCAGACTCCAAGGGTGTTGTAAGGGATGTCGACGTCCTAGTCACTCCGGGCCACTGTGTTCCAGTCCAATGTCCAAAGGCTGTGGACCTGAGCTTAATGCCTTCCCGTGACAAGAAGGGGAGCTCCAATAGCACTGTGCTGCGGAGAGACATCAGACGCCTCGTTGTTCTCCTTTCTGTTGAGGAGCAGACCATCTGATCAGGTTTGCCTTGAAGTTCGGCGACCTTTCCGTGGTTAAACGGAATGCTCGAGTGGGAGGTGTTGCGGCAAACACCCGCTGTCACGCCCCTCGTTACGCGGGAATGAATGCCAGGTGAAGCTGGTCTCAATCAGCGTGGCATGCACCTTGGGCTTTGAAATGGTGCTTGCACCGCTCATTTCATTGTGTACTGTGAGCAGCGTGGACGCAGTGGAACGTTGGGTCAAAGACTTTTATTTAAACTGCACGGGATCATGTTGATTTCTGAAGAGACTGCCGGTAAGAGGAAATGTCTGCGGTGCGCTAAGCACTAACTGCGTTGGGTGGCTTTATGTAAATATGCATGTTATGCACTTAAGTTATTTATAGTTGTTATAGATTCGGTATTTGTGAATTTGTATTTGTATTTAAATTGCTGAGCTAAGCGTGTAGTATTGTTAACAGTCATTTTAAGAGTCTATTATGAAGTAATTCATAGTCAATTTGCTCATTTTTGATTCTGTCAAATTCATTCTTAATGTGTAATTAATTAGTTAGAATATTTATGGTAAACCTCGTTAAATCTCCTTCTAATGAAAATGCAAGTCTGGTGATTAAAAGCTACTTCTTTTAAACTTATTTGATTTGGTGTAAAATGGTATTAGTAAAAAGAAATAGTATTGAGTTGATGCTTACCAACTTAAACCTGTGTATGTAGTATGTACAGTGTGAGATTTGTGGTGGTTTAATTATTGTGCATTGTTGTAAATATTTACACTGGTTTCTGTGTGGTTTTAAAGGTTTTTCACCTACTGACTACTGAGATTCTACAATAAATTAAGAAAAGTGAACACACGTCTCATTCTTGTGAGTGGAACCCAGTGTTCAATTCAGGAGTAAGGAATCCCTTTTCAAGTGAGGGACCCGTGCAGATCAAAACACTTGACATTTATTGTTTTATTAGAATCCCCATAGCGGCCCGTTTAATGGCAGCTAATCTTCCTGGGGTCCTCTTTAAAATATTCACAACATAAAGTTACACAAAGCAATAACAACACAAATTACAATCAAGAGAATTCAAACATTGCCAATACATTCAAAAAATTACCAAGTGAAAAAACCTAACAGGGGGGCGTCAAGACCACGCCCATAAAACTAGAGGAACGCCCATGTACACATGTGGGGAGGCGTCGCGACGTGACGTCAAGCGACGACACGCCCTCAAAGCTTTCAGCGGCGCTTCATTCGAAAAAATGCAACATTCGTTGCATGCAACATTCGTGTTGGACAAGTGGATCAGTACCACGGAGGAGCAGAAGCATAAAAGGAGGAGCGACGACAGTGAAGTTCGAGAGAGGAACAGGCCTGAGTTTATGTTGTGTTTTGTTTCTGTAGCCAGCAGTCGTCCACGAGGGGCTGCTGGCTCATACTTTCATTTTTGTATTTGTTTATTTATTTATTAAAGTCTTTGACTTTCTTCCCATAACAACAAACTACAGTTACATTTTGCTATCAAATTAAATATTCAAGATTTTTTCCTTGGATAATTTTCATTGACTGATAAAAAATAAAACATAAAATCTTTTTTTGAGGGTTCTCTTATATTTAAATACTGACTAGCCCTTCCTCCTAATATTACTAAAAGTCCGATTCCTGCTGCTGCTGCCGGTCCTGCTACTCTTGCTGCTATGAATGCTGTTACTGCTGCTGCTCCTAGTCCTCCTACTGCTGTTGATACCCACCACTTCCCCTCATTCTCCTTTCTTTGTCCTCCTCCAGACACTGCACGACATATGACAAATATGTTATGTATAGATGGATAAATAGATGTATAGATGGATGAAATTATTGCATGAATTACTCATTACTTACTTTCAGGAGGTAATGCTCCTATGCTTCCTCTTCTCCTCGACATCTTGCCTGTGAGTTTAATTTGATCGGTTTGATCTTTAATTTGTTTGTTTCTAGTTTTGTTCTTTCTCTATATCCAATAGCATGCAAATGTTCCTGTTGTCCTTCTCCTTTTTAAAATAGAAACACAAAACATGAATTTCATTTTATTTTTATATATATAGATTTTTTTTTTTTACAGATGTAAATTTTACTGTTTTACAAAAGCTTTTTGGATAATGACATAATTCAAAATATTGTTAGTGCTGCATGCATTTGACACTGCTTCAGTGTCACTTTTACTGTTTGGATCGTGACCATAAACATGAAGTGTGTGATCATTTTAACAGGATTTACAAACGTCCTTTTTTAACACAGCACTGCTTAAGCATCATGACAGTTTTCAATATACTTCTGTATATCTCCACTCCAACCATGTACAATGCCATTTTTACCACATTGCCACTATTTAAAATAAAATAAAAATTCTGCGTAAACACTATTGAGATGCAGATGCACTAATACCACTTTTTACAGAATGAGGCCGATAGGATTCCTTTATTTTTTATCCTTGCCAATGCCGATTCCTGTATTTTCATTACATTGCCATTTTTAAATATAGATAAATCAAAATAATTTGAATCATATTAGTTGGCTTAATTTGCTACTGTTTTCTCCAATACTAACCAACTGCAGAACCGCAGAACCATATACGTCACTCACAACAACAGTCTGAGGACTCATGCCGGAAGTGGGCGGAGTTCATGTAAACTAACAATGGGGAAGACACGGTAAGAAGTTAAAGTTAAGAAGGCAAAAGAACAGAGTATACGGACAAAAGTTAATGTTAATCATCATGGCGGAAGAAGTGAACACGGTAAAACTTTGTCTTTGTGTTGTGCATATAACATTTTTGTTTTAAATAATTAAAAGATTAAAAGGTATTTGGAATAAATAAATACGAATTGTAAAATACATTCTAGGTCTAAGTAATCAATTTAAACTATTTGCAAATAATATTTTATTTTAAATGTGCACAGCACACTCTTTTTCGTTCGAATGTCGAAAATGCAAACGTTTCTTGCTAAGTGGTCGTTTGCATTATAGGCTATAACTGTCCTTGATAAAGACTTTTATCGTAAAAGTTATTATGTTCCGCTTGGAAGCAGTGGAGGGCTTCAAGCCATAGATGAATGTGCATAACTTTGAAAAAACCACACCTTATATCACATACTGTACAGTACACCCGTTAATGCACCGCATTGAGTCTATGTCAGATGGCTTGACTTGTGCATTCTCACCGATGCCCTGTGATGATCCCAATTAAGTCAGAACCAGTCAATACAGTCCAGAAACCTACAGTACTTAAACACGTATACAGTTGCATTTATATAAC
Organism: Phoxinus phoxinus; assembly: GCF_949152265.1. NCBI lineage: Eukaryota > Metazoa > Chordata > Actinopteri > Cypriniformes > Leuciscidae > Phoxinus > Phoxinus phoxinus. The sequence continues at coordinate 37,748,462 of NC_136879.1, forward strand.
AAAATAATGGATATATGTCTATTGAACTGTCAGCCGGCAGATTTCAATAAACCATTATTGATTCAAAGAGCAGCCTAATAATAAAAGTTTTCATCAAAATTGATAGTGTTTAATAATGCACACTTTAAAATGTGACCTTGTAAATGTATAGGTTTAAGGTAAAATGGAAAATTAAATAAATAAAATATATGTGGAGTATTAAAGTTATTGATACAAAATTTCTTAGCACCCCCTCTGAACTCTTACTAAAAATAAAATTATTTATTTACCTGCAAGTCATGTGACCATTAACCAACATCAGAGAACCAATACATTTTATTATTTGTTGCAATGTTGAAAAAACTTCTTAAAAGTGAAATGATTTCTGTAAATCCAGTGATCAAATGCTGAGGGGGTCTCAATGATAGGCTCATGACTAGTAGCTAATATAATCTAATTACATGTACTTCATTTTTGGGATCTGAGAATGATCAGTTCACATTTGTCCCTATTTTCTTGGCTCCGCTGTATAATTCGCTGTTCCTGTTCTTCTTCTGAATCAGTTTCTGGTTCAAACATATATGGCTGAAATATACCACTATTTCCACTTGCCATTGTGCAGCGTTTACTACAGTAAAGTTGACAGAGTGGATCAGGTACTCTGAGCTGGTGTGATTGAATAGAGGTGGAAACTAATTAGCATATACAAGCTTCCACATGTACTAAAGGAAACGAGGGTGTAGAGTTACATTTCATTTATTTGAAAAAATATATATTTTAACAGGAAAAAACACTTGTTATTTTCATTATAAAAAAAAAATTTTTAAGGGATAAGATTATCGACTCCAGGGGACTTTAAATCACAAATCACAGTGTGATTGCAGCGGCAACTCTGTGTTTTCAGTCTCTGCTCCTTTTCCACCATCAGCTGATCCTGAGGAAACTGAACTGACGTCTAAATAGTGAGAGTCCTACAATAAAACACACAGACAGACACATATTAGTATGAGACATTACTGCTGTCACATCACATACCAGTAGACAACAAACTAAAATCTGTTTAAAAATACAATATTGATATTCTTACAGGCCAGTCTCATCAAAATAAGCAGGATTTAATTAATATTAATGCAATTTATAGTACAAAAACTTATACTCAGCTAAAGCATATTTTATTTACATATGAAGTCTGTTTATTGCTTTGCTCAAACAAAGGAAAATTACATTTTGTACTTAAAGGCACACCGCAGAACTTTTGGCCACTAGGGGCGCTAGACCTGTAACTTTCACGTCGAGCGCCCCTAGAGGCCACAAGCGCCACAGCACTGTCGCAAAAGTCAAGAAGACATCCACGATCCATCTCGCGTTTTCTCTTTTTTGCCTCCTCAGAAGCAGTTTTAAACTTTTTCCTTGCCTCAGCCATGGCCAAAAGTCGAGCAGGCGGAAAAATAGTAGCAAAAGCGTTAGCTCCTTGAGCATATCAGAGCTTGTGGTCACGTGACGGTCGTAAAGTGATTCGTTCTCCAGGCATTCTCCAGGTCACATGACCTGGCCAAAGATGGTGCGTCTTCTCCAAACTTACATAGGCGGTATTTCAAGAGGGCAGCCCCGCTCGGAGCATTGATAGTGTCAAGCGCTGTATATTGGCCTGAGGAATCATTTAAAATAACTCATATGCTTCAAATCTTTAGGTCACAAAGTCCGCGGTGTGCCTTTAAGAGTAAAATTTTCATGTAGCTTTTTTTATTTTTTTGCCAATGTGTGAACAGCTTCTAGCGAAATGAGAAGGAAAACAAGACCTTCCCTGACTTCCGAGGTTGTTTTTTATGTGAAAATCCCAAGGAAATTATCTTAACAGTGTAATTTTAATTAACCACATCTGTCATCATCGGTGAATCACTTTCAGTCATTGTTTTGGCTGAGGCTCGTTTGCATCTCTATGGAGTGTGTTCAAGAGCAAGAGCACAAGCAATGAGTTTCTGGCTGCAGTTCAATTAACAGCCACCGGTGTAGCTAATAACAAGAGGTTTTTACTTCTATATATAGTGTCTTTAAAAAAACATTGATCTGACTCACAGCAGATTAATCAGTTTTTCCAGTATATACTGTAGAGTAGAGACTCTGACTCGTGGATTTAGTTTATTAAGAGACAGATCCAGATCTCTCAGGTGTTCAGGGTTTGATCTCAGAGTTGAAGTCAGAGCAGCAAAACCTTCCTCTGTGATGCCACAATTCATCAACCTGCATTGAACAAACACACTGTTTAGCAACAACTTAATTATAAACACCAGTGAATATCATGACAATCAGATCATTATACTTCAGTTTCTCTAATCTGCAGTGAGGATCCTCCAGTACAGCAGAGAGAGCAATCACTCCTGAGTCTCCAATTTTATTCTGAGAAAGATCCAGTTCTCTCAGGTGTTCAGGGTTTGATCTCAGAGCTGAAGCCAGAGCAGCACAACCTTCATCTGTGACGCCACACTGACACAACCTGCAGAGAACAGACATTTTTCACTCTCTGAAACTATAGACTTAAAGGACAATTCTGGCTGAAAGTAATTAACACATGGTTACCGAGTCGATCGTTCTCTGGGATGCGTTTTCATGATAATCGAATGTAAAGAGTTTTATCTCTAAAAACAGATTAGCTTATAACTCTAGTATATGGGGCATAGAATAAGTAAAAGTAAATTGCTAGTTAATACCACAAACAAGGCTCAAAATATCCTCACACTAACACGGTAGTATAATGAGGGTCCCTACATGCAAACCGAAGCATTGAGAACTTTGTAAGTGTACAGACAGTTTAATAAGAAGATTAAACTGACCCTTGGTTGTTTTTACTCCGAACAATCCCTTTAAGTAGCTTATTTTTTAACCGTGCCTTAAAAAATTACTTGTGTCTCTAAACAATGGCACTGACCAATCAAACAGCTCAAACATGCATTTTAGTATGGGACTAGGCTTAAGCCTGGTCTGTGAAACTGAGGGTATTATTCTCAACAAGGCTGCATTTATTTTATTAAAAAGAGTCAAATATTGTGTACAATTATTTTCAAATATAAATTAACTTTTTTTATTGTATTATATGTTAAGATGTTTCCTGTGATAAAAGCTGACTTTTCAGCATCATTACTCCAGTCTTCAATGTCACATGATCCTTCAGAAATCATTATGATATGCTGATTTGCTTCTCAAGAAAGATTTCTTATTATTATCAATGTTGAAAACAGTTTTGCTGCTTCATATTTTTGTGGAAACTGTGATACATTTCTTCCAGGATTCTTTTATGAATAGAAAGTTCAAAAGAACACCATTTATTTGAAATATAAATTTGTGACATTATACATTTATTTACATTCACTTCTGATCAATTTAATGAATGGTAGTGTAAATTATGACTGTGACACAGCTGTGTAATTTCCACCACAACGAACGGTTCTTAAATATATATATTTTTAAATTAGTAAACGTTTTGTTTACTAAGGAAACAACATCAGTGAAGAACTTAAGAAATATGAGCATCTGTAAAGGGATTCCACTGAAGGCAAGCTTATTGAGAACCCAAGTGCTGTTTATTTAAACCAAACAAGATTAAACATATGGCGAGCCGAGGCATGGCATGACATAAACGTTAACATAGACTTACACAACAGTGGACTACAGGAAACAATACTGGACAAAGACACATGGCAAACATGAGGGCTAAAAACACAGACTAATTACAAGACAAGACACACCTGTGAACAATGATCAGACAATTAACCAATGACAAGACACATGGCAGGATCACATGACAAACAGGGAATCACATGACAAGACACAGAAACATGACAATGACCAAACCAAAACGTGACAGCAGAGTATTTTTATTGTGAATTATTTCTAACCATTATTATAATATAATAAATAATTATAATAATATTATAATTATTTCTAACGCTTTGGACAAAGGCGTCTTAAATTACTAAATGTAATCAAGATGTAAATTGTTCTTTATGCAAAAGTGCCTTTAGCTATTAATAAATACTAATATATTTATCTAAAGATCCTTGTTTTTGTTGTTGTTTTTTTAGACTTCATGAAGTGACAAATTATGCTGTAAAATGTTTTACTTTGATGCGGTTTATTAATGACATTTAATATAAATGAATGTTCGATAATGATCTTACCTCATTCTCTCTAGTACACAGCGAGAATCTTTCAGTACTTCAGAAAGGAGCTTTAGCCCCAAATCTCCAATCTTATTTTCAGTGAAATTCAGTTCTCTCAGGTGTTCAGGGTTTGATCTCAGAGCTGAAGCCAGAGCAGCACAACCTTCATCTGTGACACCACAATGGTACAGACTGCCAGAAGAAAAATTTAACTCTTTTTGTAGTTTTTACTTTTACTGTATTTTAACAAATATCTGTCTGTAAATATCATTGGGTTAGTTAGTTATGTGCCACTGTGTATGTAAATGTGATTTATTTGGCCATGTTTATGTGAGTTTTTTAACCCTCATGTGGTGTTCAAAACCCTGTAACACCTGTGTTCTTCCCAGGTCAAAATGACCGGCCTATAAAAAATTGCTTATAAATCACTCAATCTTTTTGTCAACTTGTTCTCTTTCAGTTAGGACTGGTTTTATATTTCTATTTGCATCCGATTAATCGTAGGCCTCATTTATCTGAGAGTAGGCATCTCATTTCTTTTGTAAAAAAAAAGCATTATTTTTTTATGTTTATTAATAATTTTGGAAATATTAAATAAAATATGAAGAAAATTGGCAATGTTGATCACACTAGTCTACTTTAATTTTTCACTATAAAGTTTGTTTTGAAAAAACGTTATTTTGTACAAAATGGCGCAGAGTTACACTTGTGGTGTTCCAATGAGCCATTGAGGGCCATTTATTAATTTATTAATTTTATTTATTGGCCATTTAATTGTTTCAATGGGCTATTGAAAGTGAATAGGAGAGACTGAAAATAAGAGAAAAATTTAGTTTTCAGGAGCATGTTCATTATGTTCAAGTACACATGTACATGTGTGCTTGCAAACATCGAGCCCTTGGACGTGTGCATGTGTGAATGTATGCATACACACGCTACCCAAACACACACACACTGTTTTGAGTATTCTTTTTCTTTTTCACAGAGAAACTTGATCCTACCCTGAACTGCATCTAATACCCATTCATCCATCTGACATTCATCCACACACACGCACGCACGCACGCACGCACGCACGCACGCACGCACGCACGCACGCACGCACGCACGCACACACACACACACACACACACACACACGTATGCGCGTTATGTTCTTCATCAGATCATTGATCAAGATACTAGTGAGGAGGCGGCGGCGATGCAGGATGGATCTCAGAAGAAAAACTACCTTGCCTCATAAGTGGGGATGAAGACCAGGACAAAGTTACATCTTTCGACCAGAATGTAACCATCAGCTGGGCCCTCATCATAAGAAGACTGCTGATCTTCAGTTGTTTCAAGGTCTCCGGCATCTGGTCCCTTCTAATACATCTTCTAATGCTCCTTCACTGCAAGATTCATCCTGCATCGCCTCTTCCTCACTCGTGTCTCGATCAATGATCTGATGAAGGACATCATGCACAGAGAGCTTCTTCGCCATTGTGCTGCTACAAAACTAATGACAAGCAAGACACTCTGAAGCATTTATATGTGTCTAAGCTATAATATCTATATTTGTACATTTTAGTCCCAAAACAAAATGTCATAATATTTTGTCTGAAAACTGTGATGAAACAAAGAACATGAAAGAAAGATTCTTTTGAAACAGGGTCACTGCGGACTATATCCAGTTTGTGCGTGTGTGTGTGCGTGTGCGTGTGTGTGTGTGTGGATGAATGTCAGATGGATGAATGGATATTAGATGCAGTTCAGGGTAGGATCAAGTTTCTCTGTGAAAAAGAAAAAGAATACTCAAAACAGTTTGTGTGTTTTAACGTGTGTGTGTGTTTGGGTAGCGTGTGTATGCATACATTCACACATGCACACGTCCAAGGGCTCGATGTTTGCAACCACACATGCACATGTGTACTTGAACATAATGAACATGCTCCTGAAAACGAATTTTTTCTCTTATTTTCAGTCTCTCCCTTCACTTTCAATGGCCCATTGAAACAATGGCCCTCAATGGCTCATTGGAACACCAAAAGTGTAACTCTGCGCCATTTTGTACAAAATAAAAGTTTTTCAAAACTTTTTTCCTGGTGAAAAATTAAAGTAGACTAGTGTGATCAACAGTGCCAATTTTCTTCATATGTAATTTAATATTTCCAAAAATATTAAAAAATAATGCTTTCTTTAATAAAAAAATGTGATGCTTAGTCAGATAAATGAGGCCTACAATTAATTAGATGCAAATAGAAATATAAAACCAGTCCTAATTGAAAGAGAACAAGTTGACAAAAATATTGAATCCAATATTGGGTGATAATATAGCATAATGAGTGATTTATAAGCAATTTTTGTAAGCCGGTCATTTTGACCCGGGAAGACCACAAGTGTAACAAGGTGACAAACCTTTTTCAGATGTTTTTTTTTTTTATTGTATATGAAAGTCACGAAAAACAGAAGATCTTACTTCAGTTTCTGCAGTTTACAATGAGGATCCTTAAGTCCATCAGATAGACGCTTCACACCAGAATCTCCTAGTTTATTCTCAGACAGATCCAGATCTCTCAGTTGTGAGGGGTTTGATCTCAGAGCGGAAGCCAGAGTGACACAACCTTTATCTGTGATATTGCAGTCATCCAAACTGTAGAAAGATTGAAAACTGGTTAAGTACAACAAATTTAACACAGTAACAGTAAAAACAGTTTAAAATGCCTCTTGTTGCGAATGTAAAGGACGTTCAGTTGACAGATAACCTGTAGCATTGCACTGTGGTTCCAGGGCCTTCATTTTCCTTGTCTGTCTAAAATCGAATTATTTTATTTATAAATATCATATGTGTGAACTAATTATTTAATTATGTATTTAATATAATTATATTAAGAGGATTATGGTCTCAAATATTAAAATATGGTATCAAAACTAGAAGGATGGCTCTAGTTATAGGTTGCATCACTATTCACCTCTCAAGTCATTAAAAACATTAGTCAGTACTAACAGAAAATCATAGATCCTCCAGCATGAGGTAAAATGTTTTAAAAGATCATCTGTCACTTACCGTGCTGATCTGGATTCTTTAATCACAGGAAGCAGATTCCGAAGAACTTTATCTGTAATTTTTTTTTTTGCAAAAAAATTATTCAGCTCAAACACATCCATCACTTCCTCTAATGTCAACAAGACAAAGACTAAAGCTGACCACTGACAACAGGAGAGTTTAACTTCAGATAATGTTCCATATTTCAGAGACTGCTGTATTTCCTCCACTAGTGAACGATCACCCAGTTCATTCAGACAGTGGAACAGATTGATGGATTTCTCTGGAGAGCATTTGATCTTGATCTTCTTCTTGATGTACTGAACTGTTTCCTCATTGCTGTCAGATCTGCTTGTCTGTTTCATTAGTCTTTGAAGGAGAATCTGATGAGACTCCACTGACAGACCCAGAAGGAACCGCAGGAAAAGGTCCAGATGTCCATTTTTACTCTGTAGAGCCTCATCCACAGCTCTCTGATGGAGCGCAGATAATGACACATGTTCTTCTGATGAATTGAGTTGAAACTTGTCCTTAACTTTAGACCGCAAGCTCTGTTTTGTGTTTGGGACAAACAAATTTACGCTGAAGTTTGTACAGGAGAGGTGCACATATATAGCCGCTAGATGTTCCTGAACGCTCAGATGAACAAAGCAGAAGACTTTCCCCTGATACCAGCCAGACTCCTCTCTGAAGATCTGAGTGCACAATCCTGAGTAAACTGATGCTTCTGTCACATCCACGCCACACTCTCTCAGGTCTTCCTCATAGAAGATCACATTGCCCATTTCCAGTTGCTCGTATGCCAGTTTCCCTAGTTTGAAGATCATCTCTTTATCTTTGTCCTCCTCCTCAGTATACTTTGTGTCTTTGATGCTAATCTGTGCCATCAGGAAGTGTGTGTACATCTGAGTGAGAGTCTTGGGAATCTCTCCAGTCTCTGCTTCGCTCAACATCTTCTCCAGAACAGTGGCTGAGATCCAGCAGAACACGGGGATGTGGCACATGATGTAGAGGCTCCTCGATGACTTCAGGTGTGTGATGATCCTGTCGGCCAGACTGTGATCACTGATTCTCTTCCTGAAGTATTCCTCCTTCTGTGGATCATTGAAGCCTCGTACCTCTGTCACTCGATGGACACACTCAGAGGGGACGAGATCGGCTGCTGCTGGTCTGGAGGTGATCCAGATGAGAGCAGAGGGAAGCAGATTCCCCACGATAAGGTTCGTCAACAGCACATCCACTGAGGTCTCTTTGGTCTGATCCCGTAGAATCTCATTGTTGTGAAAGTTTAAGGGAAGACGACACTCATCCAGACCATCAAAGATGAACAACACTTTATATTTGTCACTGGATATTTCCATTTCTTTAGTTTCAGGGAAAAAGCGATGAAGAAGATCTGAAAGACTGAGTGTTTTGTCCTTCATCAGATTGATCTCTCTGAAAGGAAGTGGAAATATGAACTGGACGTCCTGATTCTCGTTCTCTTCAGCCCAGTCCAGGATGAACTTCTGCACAGAGACTGTTTTTCCAATGCCAGCGACTCCCTTTGTCAGCACAGTTCTGATGGGTTTGTCTTGTCCAGGTAAAGGTCTAAAGATGTCATTGCATTTGATCGGTGTGTCCTCTGTTGCTGCTCTCCTGGATTGTGTCTCAATCTGTCTCACCTCATGTTCATTACTGATCTCTCCACTCTCAGTCTCTGTGATGTAGAGCTCTGTGTAAATCTCATTCAGGAGTGTTGGGTTTCCCTGCTGTGCCATTCCCTCATACAGACTCTCAAACCTCTTCCTCAGACTTGATCTAAATGTGTTGAGGACTTCAGCATGATTAGAGTGATGGCTGTAAAATCAATACAACAGAATATAAGTACAAGAGGTACATGTATAGAGCTATAAAAAGAGAAGGCTATTTTGTTTTCTATATAATATATTATATATAATGCAGAACGCCTACTTTTGTTTATACTGATTTTTGTTATTTGTCAAAATACTGTATTTTACCTGATGCCAGAATATGTGCTTTCATCAAATTCTTGTGGTTTATTCATAGACTTGTCATATTTTCTTTTTTTACAGACGGGTTCTGTTGCATCTTGTCCGGGTCGCAGGATTCGCCTTAAACAGCATGAAGTAGAACAGCAGAATAATCAGATACTTTGAAAGTGAATTGTGCTACTAACTGAATAATGCTGTAAACAGCTTAGTTGCTGTTTTTACACTTAATATTCAGCAATATTATTGATCTGCCTGCAGTGACCGACACCATTATATGAGAACTAAACGGAGCTGGACGATGACATCACTGTTTTCTCCAGAGCGGCTGTATAGATAAATTAATCAAATTAATATATTTTTTACAACAGAAATTAACCATCATTGAACTTACGCTTAACACTTAAGCTTGACACTATTTTCTTCTAGATCTGCTGTACAGCCTAAACAACTTTGTTGCATTATTTTCCTGTAATCTCTGTAAAGCTGCTTTGAATCAATCTGTACTGTAAAAAGTGCTGTCATGAACTGCTCGGTGGAAACAGACAGAGGTGATCCAAACGCAGGCTTTATTAAGAGGAGAATTAAGAGACAGGTACAAGGAAACAGGCAGGGGTCAAAACCAGGTAAGCAGTCCAAACAAACATCAAATCCATGCAGGGATAAGGCAAACGGGAAAACCAGATACAGGCAGGGAGTCCAGGAACTTTGAAACTAGGAAACACTAAGGAACTCGGAAAACGCTAGGTAATGCAGCCAGACACAAACAATACTTAACCATGGTACAAAGGGACACTCAGGCTTAAGACAGGTGCGCTAAAGAAGATAATCAAAACACAGGTGCATAAAATTAACCATAATCAGTCCAGGGTAAAACATAATGAGGAATGAAGAATAGAGAAGGAGTGCCCCCCAGAGGCTCACGCGGGCACTCCAGCCGCTGATTGTCACAAGTGCTATATAAATAAAGGTGACTTTTTAAATTAGAAATATATAAAAAGGATAGTTTCAAGTGGTGATGAAATACCAATACTGTAAACACACATCGGTATCCATTTTATATTAATGTACCCAAATGTTATTTAGCTTGGCAGCCATTAACCACTGATACAGTGAGGCTAATGAGATAGATTACTTGATGAAAAGACTGTTTATACTGAGTATTATTAACAAATGCAGCTATTTATTTAATTTATTCATTTATATATTCATATTACTGTTTCATAACCGTATAAGACTGGGAGAGACCATGAGCAGTCATGGCAATACCATAAGCAATTGTGTACCTGAGACTCTGGCTTCTGTTTACACTCTTAATTTGGGGTGGAGGATCCATAGACCAGTTACTCTTCATGGATTCTGGTGAATCTGATCTCTTCTGCTGAGCCAAACTGAAACAGAACAGATCTCTTTCTATGTTAGATAGTTCAATCAACCATTACAACAAAGTGTTACTAACAAAAGAGAAGTCTGATTATTGTTATTTATTTATTTTTACAGTGCATTATCAAATTTGAACATAGGAAAGCTGTAACCTGAACAATACAATGTAAGAACATCAAACCAAGTTAAAAGTACCATCAATTCACCATACAAATTTCCTGGGGGAAAAAAAAATCTAAACATTGCATTATTTTTTAGTATATACTGAAATTAAAAGTAACACCTGAGATTGGGCTGTGTGTCTCCACTCTTAATTTGGGGTGGAGGATCCATAGACCAGTCACTCTTCATGGACACACAGCTGGGCTCTGGAGAATCTGATCTCTTCTGCTGGACTGAACTGTTAATACAGCAAATAATAGGTCTTGGTGAAATCAGATGAAAAATGCCAAAGCAACTTTTCTATTTTGAAGATGTCCACTGTAGTCTTTCACAATAAAATCAAGAAGAGTGTATTAACAATGTAAAAAGGGTCGATATCATGTTGTCTTTATTGAGTGTACCTGCATCCTGGAGAACAATCTCCACCTTTGGATTTTTGTACATGACTCATTCTGTCCTCATGGTTCTGCACTCGTGCATCTGATTAGTCTGATCTCTTCTACTGACTCTGAATGGAAAGAACAGAGGCACTAATAGTAGTTTCTACCATTTCCTGTTATGCCTCATTTTAAGGGCAGAAAATAGTTGCTCCCCCCGCAACTAGGCTTTACTTGGTATGATCCAACTGTGTGAGAAACAGTCACACCGAGGAAGAGGAAGATAGAAGAGGAAGAAGAACTGTCACGAGCTTATTTACAACGAAACTATTTTTTAAAAAGAAGAAACAATGATTGTTTACTTACTCATTGCGGGGTTTATATTCTATCTAAAAGAAATATTTTTTATTTTTAAAGGATTATTGTTTTTCTTATCTCACAAGTTCTACATTTAATTTGATTAGCATCGAGTTTGGTAAGGAAATAGGATATGTCGAGTTAGCAACATACGATCGAAGTAAAAAAAACAAAAAACAAAAAAACTAAACAAAGAGGAGGCGATTGAGTAAAGTTAATATCATCAATAAGAGAAAAATCGTAGTTCGTATAGATTTACTTAAAGGTAAGAAAAACATATACCCGCGCTAACATCAAACGATCGCGACCTCATAAAGGTCATCTCGACCAACTGCAGTTTTTGCGATCGATTTGACAAGTTTACACCATTTTACAAATGTATACCAAATATAAACAGCTCTTGTGTAATAACTCACCTTTAATACTCACTTTTTCTACTATGGCACGCAACGTGACGCAGTTGCTTTGAGAGAAAACAGCTCCTAATACTTTTACTTTCACTTTGCTGGGGATGTCAACATGGAGCAAACCATTTCACATTTCAGTGTGGGCTTTTTTCGGTCAACGTAGTTTTGCATGAGACTAAAGCGGTATTATAGCCTCGCGTGTATAGGCTGGGGGATGAAACAGTATGAAATTAATTTGGTTCCATTATTGGTAAACAGAGCGACTGTCCAAGGTGAGGCTTGGCTGAATATTAATTACGTAACGTGTCCATCGTATCTGATTGGCTGAAAGAAAAAGGACAGTTGGCAGTATCCAATCGAATCCCTACTGAAGGCCTTTTCAAATATCCAGACTTGCGGTCTTTGCACTTGTCTACTTGCATGACATTATTTCCTGTATAGCCTATGGCCCAAGTGTGCAAGGAGAAGACGGCAAGTGTGTGTAGAACTTGTGATTACCCGATGGGACACACTTATAGTGTTGCAAAAATTCAAGTGTTCACAGAGCTTTATTTTGATTTGCAACACTTTGCATTTTAAAATAAACTTCTAAATGTCTGGTCAAACAGAAGACAATTTAAAATTGTGGTGCTTGAGTGATAAAACGCAGTTGCAAATGGTGTAGGCTACAAAATACATAGCCTACTTATCTTTGCACCAATAAAATGACACTTAACAAATTGTATTACTACCAAATTGCATTTAATATCTAATTAATTTAACTGACAGTGAAATGTTTTCCTCGCTATCTTGCGACTTCGGGGCAGATTTCCAGATTTCCCGACCTTAAAGGGATAGTTCACTTTAAAATTAAAATTCTGTCATCATTTACTCACCCTCAAGTTGTTTTAAACCTGTATTCATTTATTTCTTCTGCTGAACACAAAGAAAGATATTTTGAAGAATGTCAGTAACCAAACAGTAGTCTGTACCCATTGACTTCCATAGTATTTTTTTTTCCTACTATGGAAGTCAATGGGTACAGACTACTGTTTGGTTACTGACATTCTTCAAAATATCTTTTTTTGTGTTCAGCAGAAGAAATAAATTAATACAGGTTTGAAACAACTTGAGGGTGAGTAAATGATGACAGAATTTTAATTTTAAAGTGAACTATCCCTTTAATGCATGATGGGATACGCTTAACCGATGCAGTGTTCAAGATAGTGTGCGTTTAGTGTGAATCAGGAGGACATGGGACTGTATTGCACACGTACTTCCTGTCGCAGTCTCGTACACGTGCTCTCAAGTGCAAGACCGCAGGTGTGGTAGCCTATTTGAAAAGGCCCTGAGTCTCTGCACTAGCACTAGTAAATTATTGTTTATTTAAGCACATTAACTCAATCTAGTTTTATATGAACATTTAGGTGACCACTTGTGACCCTAAAGGCCCGTTCGCATCAAGAACGCTAATAGGCTATATAGCGTCCACATTAGCAGACTATTTAGTTCTGTTTTTTAAGCGCGTGCTTGTCTGCTGCTTTAAATGCTCAAGCAAGCAGGGTGGATTCTGATTGGCTGTCGCTGTTTTTATCGTTCATCAGCTGCAGACACAATCGTTCTGAAAGTGATTCCAACGATATCGTTTTCTCTGTGTCGTTATCGTTATAGATGTGGTGTGGACTCTGCTATTCTTTAATATTGAGAACGATTTTTAGAACTATATCTTTATCGTTATCTACCCGTGAACGGGCCTATAAAGTTAAACTTGGAAAAACTTAAACAATGTTTCATCTATGATAAAAAAAAAATAATAATAAAAAAAAAATTATCACATGGAATAAAGATTTGATCATGGCCTTATGGTTTAATGTCTGGTACTCAGCATTTTAGATGTGTGTGATAATCTCCCCAAAAAGTTAAACTTACGTAAAAAGGAAAGTTATTCATAAAGAATAATATTTCTGAATTAAAATCGACATTTCAAAAAAAATATTTCTGATTTTTTAATGACACCTAAAAATTTAATTTTTAATCTCATGAATTACATTTCTGATCTGATCTGATTCTGAACTATCAATTTTCAACTAAGTCTCCTATCACAAAAACCATCAGTCTAATTTATTCACAAAGAACAATACAATCTTAATCTTAACACAATTGAAACCATTTGTTCTCTAAAATGCCTGACGTGATGTTGATTACAGCATTCTTCTTTGATTTTCTTTTCTTTTCTTTTTTTTGTCTTAATACAGATAAGATATTTAAGTAGCCAATGTTTAATTGTTGTTTTGTGGTCATGCCAGCAGAGGGCGTTATTGAACTTTCAAATAATTGAACAGAATTTGATGGGAACTGTCTGGAATATTACTGTAATATTATTGTAGGCTTCAAGGATATTAATGCAATTAAAATGAACATTTGGGTCTGTGCTTAATGATTACACGATAGTTATACATGTTTTTACAGTTACAATATTGTTCTTGGATACTTTCTTACCAGAGCAACTTAAATGAATAGTTGACACTGAAATAAAATTTCGGTCATAATTTACTCACCCTTATGTTGCAAACCGGTGTGTCTTTTCTGTCTTCTGCTGAACACAAAAGAAAATATTTGATATAAATTATTTATTTGTGACTATTTATTTCATATAAATAATGTTTTTAAGAAAAACATCCACAGACATACACCTGCTTTACTTGCTTTCTGTTGTGACAGGAGTGTTTAATTCCACAGATATCCTGGCTAACATTTAATAAAATATGCACAGGGTGACATCACAAAAAATGTGTAGCCTACGTGCTTGAGCTAGATGGCTAGATTATAATACATTTCAGTAGATCAGTAAACTTTGCTAGTATACATGTCAGCTAACAGTATTTTCTTCATTTACTTCAGTCAAAATAAGATGAAACAATGCGCGTTCTCGCGTTAGGTTGCCTGCGCGTTCGCGACCACCCTCCCCACCCAGGACGCGCCAGGCTGTGGAGTGAGCGCTCGAGAGTATTTCCACCGCACGAGAGAGTAAAATACAACAGTCAAACCGCAGAAAGAGAGAGAGACACACACACATCAGCACACCCGGAGCAGTTTTTCAATGAATTGCACAGCAGCAACATGCGCTTCACAGCCACGCCTGCCCTGAACACCACAGCTAACTAGGATACAAGGTATGATGACAAACGAAACGCGATTGAAATGCGAACTTGTCTCATGAACTTTCATCTTTTGAGATGCGTTTTCATTCTTCAGATGCTAGTATGATGATGATGATGCAGGCTTGTATTTGGGATTGAAAAGTAAAGAGCTGGTGCAAACTGTATTAACACGAAGCCTTTAACTTGTTTTTCTTTTGAATGTCTGAGCATTTTCTTTATTGGTCCGGATAACATGCAACATTGCTGTTGTTATGTGATAGTTCTCAAATAATTTTTAGTGAATTTTTGTCTTTGTAGATTCTATAGCTGTGTTTGGTCATGATGTGTCTACAGTAGGTTATATAAAAGATATGAGGTATAAGCTATTGCCTACATATAATCTGTGCATGTATAGCCCACTGCAGGATAGACCGATGTGGGTTATGTCTACTGCATATAGGGCTCACATGTGGGCATCCCTTTGGTGTCTGTGGCCACTTGTTTGTTTCTTTGACAGTGTGTTGCTTTAAATGAAAGCAGTTCGCACAGGGATCCACTATCATCGTTTAGCTTCTGGTTTATTTTGATGTAAACCGATGGCTGTAAATGTTTGGTTACATAAACGAAACGGGACGCTTTCTGTGTGACCTTCATCTCATAAGCGTTTTAAATGTTTTATTGTTGAATCTGATATTAATGAGCTAGTGTGTCGAGGTTTAAACGGTGTAAATGTCAGCGATGCGAGAACGGGACTTTATTGCTCGGGACCTGACGGGGATGCTCCGTTCAGGCGGGGTTTCCTCGGTTATTCTGCAGATGGAGGTTCCCTTCTCCTCCACTCCCCTTTAAAATGAGCTTTCAGGGGTTGTTCAGAATGGAATACTTGCTTACTGTGATGCATTTTTAAAAATATTTTTAATACCACGCATAAAGTGACACTATTACCTGACAAACATGAATGTATTCGGTATTGTGGTAAATCATACACGTC
>NC_136879.1:37769408-37804408 GCF_949152265.1 Phoxinus phoxinus
ACCGCCTGCTGGCACCGGGACGGCAGGCACTGTACACACTCATACATATGCATGTGTAGAGTCAGCCTGGACCCCCCGCTGCGCCCACCCACTCGCTCTCATTGGCCACCAGCCCGTCGCTGTCGGAGCAGGTGTCGTGCAGTTGGCAGATTCATCTGTCGTCATGACGGGGGCTCCTCTCTCTCTCTCTCTCTCTCTCTCTCTCTGAGATCATTGTGTCCCCCTTCCACACTTTATTTCTCAACCAAACTCAACAGATTTGCTGGTTCAGGGAAGGTGGGACTGTCCGGAAGGCTAATAATCCAAAGCGGTGACCTGTGAAATTAGGGGCCATGCGCAGAAAGCTGAGCTATTCCAGGTCGTGAGCAAAACTTGCTGATGAACATTACGTATCCATCTGCCTATCTGTCCTTTTATCCATCTATAAATCTGTCTATCTGTCTTTCCTTTTATCCATCTAAAAATCTGTCTATGTCTGTCTAATGATAGATAGATAGCATGTCCATCTATTCCTCTCTCTCTGTGTGTGTGTGTGTGTGTGTGCGTGTTCAATCTATCATTCTTTCTATCAGGTGGTCTATCTCTCATTCTTTCCATGCCCTGTAAATACATAAAAATCTAAATAATATGTGAAACTGAATGCAACCTTTTGCATAATGTTATTTTGCATTAACATTTTTGTGTAAAAGTGCATTATTCATCCATTAGGGCAAAAGTTATGAATATTAGGAAAGCTGGCTTTCTATTTTTCAATCAGTAATCAGCCCCCTAGCAACAGCATAGCAAACCATTCAGAGCACCTGGCATCATGGTGGGTTCTGTGAGCAAGCATCACTAGCTCTGGCTGAAGAAAATTACTATATTTTAAGAGTTTTCTGTAAAGATAGCTTTAGGCTAAGGGTACAGCAAAAATAATTGGTATAATAAAAAAAATAATAATAAAAAAATAGAAGTCAATGTGAAGTCCCACCACGATATAAACGCGCGCTGCAGGGTCTCAGGGTTGGTTTTCACTCTCATTGTTAAGCAAATAAAGCCGATAGCCTTTAATACGGTCAGTGAGACAGAGCAAGAGCTGGACACGTGCTCAAACCTCACATGCTGTGTTTTCTCTTAGCCGAGAGTAATGTGTGCTGCTCTTCTGTTGTGTTGCACGTTAACTCTTTACAGTCAAAGAGCACGACCTGTCTCTCTCCTCGCTCGCTCACTCGCCCTCTCTCTCTCTCTGTGCAGTGGAGGGAGGTGAATGTAGAAAGGAAAAGGAGGGGGAAAGCACAGTTATGGATCCATTAGCCTTGGTCGTTCCAGTCAGGCCGACTGCGATGGGAAATGACGTGTTTGTTCACCTTGAGGTTGTGTCGAGTGAAACTCATGCTCGATTTCTATCCGTTTGTCTCTCTCTCTCTCTCTCTCTCTTGTCAGAATCAACACATGTCAGAATGAAGCATTCGCATCAAATGACAAACACTTCTTTCATAATAGTAAATTTTTGGATATACCATGTTAACACTGTTGTTCTATATCTAAAGCTCTTTGGTCTTTCATAGGCTTATATCTACATTTCAAAACTATGTTACTATGTTCTACGGTGAAAGTAATCTGCTGAGAGCGGTAACAAGTACACTGTAATCACCAATGCAACGTAGAAACAGAAAAGTTATTCCTGTTAGATTTTTGTGTTTTAGGAAGAGAATTGTGTGTAGTGTTTTGAAAAAAGTGTTTTATGCAATTGAAAGGCTGAGAAATAGCTTATGCTTTTAGAGATTTGGTGTGTAGTTTTGCACTTTGAGTGAGAGGTTTTAAAAATCGTGTGACATGAAAAGATTTTGTGAAAAGAAATGTAAAAAAATTTGATTTGAGTCATTTAGTAAAGCTGAAGAATACGTTTGAAGAAAGCTTTGCACGCTGATGCAAAACATGATTAAAAATAATCAAATATAAAATATAAACCATGCTAGGTGGTTAAATATATATATTTTTTTTATAAACATTCCCTGAAAAGGACGCCGTGTCCCTGGCGATGCTATTCAGCCGTTTCTGCTGTGATTCAGTGTGTCAGACTCTCTCTTCTTGAGTTTGAAGCACATCCACCTACAGAGCCGATATAAACGGCATGTTCCTGAAATGTCAGGATAACCGAACGAGCCGGAACGGTGAAGTAGCGGCATGTGTGATTGTGATGGAGACGTGTCTCCCACAGCAGATCCTGAGACCGATCTTCCGGTCAGTTCCCCCAGTATCGTGGACTCAGCGAGGTGTGTGACGGGTGAAGAGAGAGAGGGAGAAGGACACCATGCACTGACTCGAGTGTAAGGAATGGGGAATAAAGAAATGGGTTATTATAGCTCTGAAGGCAATGTCAGGCGGAGGGAGAGAAGGTGAGGGACACTGAACTGAGAGATGCCACTTTCTCCAGGGACAAGCTGAAGACACGGCATGTTCTTCTCCTCTCTCGCTCGCTCTGTCGTTCTCTGGCAAGGTCATGACCTCATATTGCGGCTCAACTCAAAGTGTGTCAAAAGGGCAGAGTCACTGCAGTGTGTTTGAAAAGTGGAAATGAAAACTCTGACTCTGTGTGTGTGTGTGTGTGTGTGTCTTTTGTATCTAAGATGCTGTAATTTGTCACCATTTTAAGGATTTTCTAAACTTTTTTGCATTTTTCACCTGCAGTAATGGTAAATCTTAGACCAGGATTCAAAAGCAATACATTATTGATGTCAATCAATCAATTAGGCTATTATTATATTATATATTTTATATTACATTACATTACATTACATTATTCTTAATTGTGACATTTTTTGTGACCAATAAAATAATTTACTTAATTAAATGTAGCAATTACTGTATGCATTCAGATGTCCCTTTTGAGCTGTTTTATATAATATATAAATTATTTTTCCTTTTTTGTTTATTTTATTTTTATATAGTTGTAAATTTGAATAGTTGATTTGTAATTCCCAACTTTCAATTGTGATTACTGGTACTGTAATACGATAATTTAATTGAAAATAATGTAAAACCATCGATCATTTTCTAATTAAAAATTTGATTTTGTATTTATTTGTTTTTATATAAAAATTCACGTTGTTCATGTTTAGAGTTCTCAACTTTCTCGTTTTGTAAACTTCAGTTGCTTAGTCATGATTTGAACACAGAAGAGCCTCGACACACACACACACACACACACACACACACACACACACACACACACACAGATCCCCTGTGAGTGCTGTCTGTGGTTTTCAGAGGCGTGCTGATGTTCTCGGCTCTGACAGTTTGTGACAGAGAAAGAAAAGACAGAATTTCAGCCAAAATTGTCAAACACGACGGCCTTCAGTTGAGCTCCCTTTCTCACACACACACACACACACACACACACACACACACACACACACACACACACACACACACACACACACACACACACACACACACACACACACACACACACACACACACACACACACACACACACAGACTTCTGCTTCTTTCTGAACCTCCAAAAAAAGTCTAACATGTCCCTGTGTGTTTGCAAAGTTCTTGTAAAGACGGACGGAAGTCACATTGTATTTTTGGACAGGTCTTGAATATATTAGGGGATGATCCTAGTTCAGTTGGATCTTAGATCACACTTAGATCAAGTGTTCACACTTGTAGATCGGTTCTCAAAGGAGAACCAGGTTCTCGGTCTGGACAAAAAAAAGAAAGAAAATTATACATTTAGTCCTGGTTCGCTTTTTAGCACACAAGGCCTAAAGACACAATACAAAAAAAAAAGACATCTTTCATGACAAATGTTTTGCGACGGAACTTACTGAAAACCCATCAATGCTGTGTGCTGGGCTAAATGGTTTGGATGGCAGCGTTCACACTTAAATGAACCGAACTAACAGAGCAATCGAACCAAATCTGACAGGTGTGAATCCTCTTGGAAACGTCTTTTAGAAGCTCTACAAACACTTGAGTGATTTAGCGGAGCCCATCGCTGCACACAGAGGTTGTGTGTGTGTTTCCGATCCGCTGAGATTCCCAGCTTTGCTCATTTTCAAGGCGAGTAAACTCACACTCACAAGAGAGCAATTACTTCACACACTGTTAAACACAGGCATCAGGAAGATGACAGAAGATAAACACTCTTTATTGGCACATATTTGATCGTTCATTGATTTGCTGCAGGAAAAAAAAGCATTTTCTCTGTATAAGCGGTTTTGTTTTTACCTGAGAAGCTAAACCGCTATTACTGTAAGTAAATGCTTGTTCAATGTATTGATTTTTTACCCCTCTATCGTTTTATGCATAAACCTTACAAACAACTAAACTAAACCCTTTGTTATATTATATTATATTAATTACATTCATAATTGTGTCATTATTTTGTGACAATTCAATGATTTACTTCATTAAATGTATAAATTATTTTATATATATATTATTATATATTTAGTTATATTCTGATTTATAATCTAAACAGCTTTTAAGTAAAAACATTTTTGTTCAATTTATTGATTTCCCCCAGTATTGTTTTATGCATAAACCTTACAAAAAAAAATTTAGAATATTTTTTTCCTGATGTGATTCTTTGTTTGCTCATTTGTTCATTCCACTCTTAGAATAAAAAGTTCCATATAGAACTTTAAAGGGTCGTATAATGCCCTTTTCACAAGATGTAAAATAAGTCTCTGATGTCCCCAGAGTGTGTATGTGAAGTTTTAGCTCAAAATACCCCACAGATATTTTTATATAGCATGTTAAAATCGTCACTTTTTGAGGGTGAGCAAAAACACACCGTTGTGTGTCTGTCCCTTTAAATGCAAATGAGCTGCTGCTCCCGGCACAGGGGGCGGAGCTTCAACAGCTCGTGTACTTTTACCTCGCACACACATGCACTGAAAATTTTAAAAACTTTTAGCCTTTTATGTTCAAACTGGAGTCAGACAATGACGGAGAGACTCAAGATGAAATGACAACATGTAGAAGCAACAGGACATTTCTGAATGGTTAGTTGATAAAGTTATCTTCTAGTCATTGATTAGCATTCTATCTGGATATTCTATAAATCGTGTCCCGGGGGCGGGGTTTATGTAAATTTTAGGGTTTGTAATGTCACTAACCCGGGAGGAATGTCATGTAGTCCCTACCAGCCGTTTGTTGTAGTCCTTAAAAAACAAGTTCTTTAAAAGTAAATATCTTCCTTTGCTTTGAACTTTGAGCATTGTAACTTTGCAGATGTTGTTTTTGCTCAAACAGCAACATTACACACTAACGAAAGTTAGAAAAGTGAAATCATAATCAACCAACCCTTTAACCATCTTCTGATGGTTACTAGGGTGTTTTTGGATGGTTGCTAGGTGGTTTATTACAGGTCCAAGTGAAAAGAGCTCACCATCAAGTCTCTAGATATGACTTAGACTCCTACAGCATTAATAAATAACAAGGAAATTGAGGATTTAAACAATTTTTTTTTAGTGTATATATATATATAAAATATAATAAATGGCTGATTAAATGAGCAAATGTAAATGAAGATTCGTAGTGTTTGGCTGTATGACACGCTGATAAACAGCTGCATCTGTTTCTCTCTCCCTGACTGCTTTTGATTTTGTTCTTCTATCTTCCCTCGGTGTGGAAGCAATGTTTGGAAATGTAATTTGTATTTCTCTCTGATACCCTGATATATTTTTTTCAATTTTAGGAGGAAGTGTTTCATTTCTATTTCGACCTCGTCTGTGATTCAGTCTCGCAGAATCTTTTATCTTTGCGGTTCCAAGATTTTTTTTTGGATTCTTTCCCTTTTCACGGCTGAACTATGGTTACAAGATTTGTCTTAGCTTACAGTCCTGAGGGATTCTGCCAATTTTGCATGTTTGCATTTGGTTTCAATTTGGTTTTGATGGTTAGATGTGATGTATATGTTCATCAGTGTTTGTACAGTTTCTCTCTCAATATGAGCATGCATTTGTTTTTATTTTGTCTTGATGAGAAATCATTGGTCTTCCATGTTTCTCCAGAACGCGTCTCTGGGGAGATGAACAGTAATGTCACTTCTTCATCTCCCACATCTTTCATTCCCTCTGTTCTCTACCTGCCCTTTATATCATCCCTCCATCCTTCTCCACGTCACTCACTCCTCCATCCGTCTGCGTTGTCGCTGGCAGTCGTTCACAGATTTATGGACATGAACGATGCTTTCATTACTACAGACTCAGAAATGTACTTTTTATTAACGGCCAATATTTGCCCTCTGGAATTGATTTTTTACCTGCATTTTTTACCTTTATGACCATACTGGAAGACACTCAATGCATTTGGGTGTCTAGACATGGTGAATATGATCTGGTGAGGTTCAGACTGAGCATCAGAATGAGGAATAAAGTGATTTAAGTGACTGGCTGATGGTGCCAGACGGGCTGATCTGAGTATTTCAGAAACTGCTCATCTACTGGGATTTTCACACACAACTATCTCTATGGTTTACAGAAAATGGTCTGAAAAAGAGAAAATAGTGAGCGGCAGTTCTGTGGGTGAAAATGCCTTGTTGAGGTCCGAGGTCAGAGGAGAACGGTCAGGCTCGAGCTGATAGAAAGGCAACAGTAACTCAATTAACCACTTGTTATAACCGAGGTCTGCAGAAGAGCATCAGTGAGCGCACAACATGTCGAACCTTGCATTCGACGAAAGGCGAGCATTTGTGTCTTCAATTAGCATATTCTGTCATGGTAATCTATAAATCGCTCGTACAGGAACTGTCGTGAGATGCACACAGAGTGACTTTCTATTGCATGTGAAAAGATGGATGCTAAAGTTTGAGCTGACTCACAAATGTGCTCTTTACAACAACTCTTCCTCTTCTCAACATGGACTGTGTTCAGGGGGCGGGGCTTATGTACATTTTAGGGTTGGTGATGTCACTAACCCGGGAGCAATGTTGTGTAGTCCCTATCAGTCGTTTGTTGTAGTCCTTTTCTTTAAAAGCAAATATCTCCCTTTGCTTTGAACTTTGAGCGTTGTAACTTTGCAGATGTTGTTTATACGATCAAACAGCAACATTACACACTAACTAAAGTTAGAAAAGTGAAATCATACTTAACCACCCCTTTAAAGGGATAGTTCACCCAAAAATGAAAATTCTGTCATCATTTACTCACCCTCAAGTTGTTTCAAACCTGTATGAGTTTCTTTCTTCTGTTGAACACAAAAGAAGATATTTTGAAGAATGTTGGTGACCAGACAGTTGATGGACCCCATTGACTTCCATAGTAGGAAAAAAAGATACTTGATAAAGATAATGTTTCACAACAGCTTAATAACAGTCTTAATACCTTATGTGACTCCCATGAGTGTATAATTGTGACAAATATAAATCTAGAGTGACGGAAAACAGATTCCATGTGGTTTGTGCCATTCACACTGTCGTAACAAAAACAGATCTGAGTCACGTGTGAGCAAAAAAAATAAAAATAAAAAAAATTCTGATTTGGCCCACATTTGCTTAAATTTGGCCTGCAATCTGAGCGTAGCCTTAATGAAGCCAAAGAACTCCACCAGAACTCAATCCAATAGAGTAGCTGTGGGATGTGGTGGAACGAGAAATGAATAAATGCTCAGCCGACAAATCTGCAGCTATAATAAAAATGAAATATATTTATACAGTAGGCTATATGGTAATATAAAATAATGAATCATTGATTTTTTTTCTCCTGATTAAGAAATGTGTATTATTTTTATTATCTAGTTATTCCATTATATCATTATTATCTTTATTAATTAATAATATATATATATAATTAAATATATTTAGGACATTTATGCCCCCAAACCCTGCTCCATTTCTGATCCCAGTGCTGTGTCTGAACTCTGAACAGAAGGTCCTTTTAAATCATGGAGGAAGACATTTGGCAAGAAAAATGTTCCAATTAATCACTGAAATTGAATGAACTCCCTTTTCTGCAAGTCCAGCACTGAAATCTCTGGCTGAGAGAATCGAGCGCGGGAGAGATCTGCTGACATCCGTCTACTTTTCCTGGCTCCACTTCTTCCCGCGAGTCAGCGCTGTGAAATATGGCGTCGTCCCCGAGCGCTGCCTCCTGATTGGCCGAGCACATTTGTGCATTCAGGACCTCTTCGTCAGTCGACAACCCCTCCGCTTCTGTTTCTTAATCCTGCCCTGCTGGTTGTCTCTCTCTAATCTCACCGTGATCTATAATGGCACATCTGGGATCTGATCCGTCTCACAACCATTAAGAAAAGGTTATGGAGATGTAGCGTTCCCAGCAGGTGGGAGTAATTAACGCTGTGTGGGTGTGTGTGTGTGTGTGTGTGTGTGTGCTTATGGAGTTTTGGATCCCATAGCTGAGAGACAAAGAAAACAGATAATTATGGGAGTCTTGATGATCTGATGTCTTTGGACTTAATTACGAGCCTTGAATAGATCCATAATGAACGTTTAATGCATATTAAAACCATAAGTTCTCCCATATCGCTGGAGTTTCTTAATGTAATCTCAGGGTGACACTACAAACATATGCATGGGGATTTTTCATTACAACTGCCAAGTGAAACTTTAATTTCACACTGTTTGGCTTCATTGTGCAATAAAACTGTGACATACAGTTACTAAGAAAATCCATAGTTGAACATAAATGCATCCTGCAATAGACTGTAAATTGCAATTTAGCAAACTATAAAACGCAGTATAATCTATAAAATCCACTTCTTTTAAACCAGCATCAGTGTTAAAATCGTAAAAGCTTTACTGGGTCAGTGACTAAGATGAATGCTGTATGTTTAGGAAACTTCTCTCAATCTATAATCTCACACTCTTTCCCAGTTTCCCGTTATTTCTCTCCTCCTGCAACTGAGCAAAGATGTCAATATATTTATTACCAATGCAGATCTTCAGTCTTGATTTTTTTTTTTTTTTGGCTGTATAAATCTGGTTTATTGCATAATTAGCCCAGTACTTTGTTGATGTCGTTTAATTAGTTGTGTGGTTTCGGCAGCATGTGAATGATTGGGTTTTGGTTGATCAGCAGATATTCAGCATTTCATAAATGTCAGTGGTCAGTTCATCAGTATTATGTCCGTGTAATATCAGAAAAGTAATGTTTTTCTGCATTCTGTCTTTTTCGGTCTTCTGTTCACCAAGGCTGCATTTATTTGACCGAAAATACAGTAAAAACAGTAATATTGTGAAATATTATTACTATTTAAAATTAATGTTTTCTATTTTAATATATTTTAAAATGTAATTTATTCCAGTGATCAAAGCTGTATTTTCAGCATCATTACTCCAGTCTTCAGTGTCACATGATCCTTCAGAGATCAGTCTAATATGATGATTTGCTGCTCAAGAAACAGTTGTGATGCTTCATATTTTTGTGGAAACCGTGATACAAAAGCGTCTGGAAAATACAGAATGTAATGTAATGTTGCCAAAATAATATTGATATTTTCGATACGTATCGATACTTAAATATATAATACTGTTTTTCTGCAGTATGGATACACCGATAACAGCTGCGAATCAACAGTTGGAAACACACCCGCCTCCTCTCGCTCGTCTCATTGGCTCCGGTTGAATAGTGTGTCACAGGTCCTGAATTTCGGTGCAGTGTTGATGGTATTGTGCATAATCGTTCTCATTCCCGCAGGTTTTGCGCTCCGCTCACAACGAAAGTGATCTATATAAGTGGCGCGCACATAAAGCTGCCTCTCAAACAGATCGCGAAGACCAAATTTACTTCTTTTGTGTGGCTTATTGCACTTAAATGGTCAAATTATGTCCAAAAACTCATTTTGGTGAGTATTCAGAAAAACACAGTCTAAATAAAACAGCAGTTTTGAACCGTAAAAGTCAC
This sequence comes from Phoxinus phoxinus, assembly GCF_949152265.1. Taxonomy (NCBI): domain Eukaryota; kingdom Metazoa; phylum Chordata; class Actinopteri; order Cypriniformes; family Leuciscidae; genus Phoxinus; species Phoxinus phoxinus. The sequence goes on from NC_136879.1 coordinate 37,779,269, forward strand.
TCTTTGCTCTTTACTCAATAACTTTTGTAACTTGAATTCATCTGTATTTAATTTTTTACTCAACTGAACTCAACTTTTATTTATAAAGCATTTTCAAAACCATTAGAATGGACCAAAGTGCTGTCCATAAATAGTCAATACCTCTAAAATACATAAAATAACATCAAAGATGACGTTTTACGATGAATACCACCCAGTGTTGTTTTACATTTTGATTGCTTGATTTAATTTCTGTAGTATTTCTTTCCCGAATACTATTGCTAGACCCAACTGAAAAACCTAAAGCCTTGTTTATTTCATTTGTCTTTTTGTTATATATTGTATTTATTTGTGCTATCGTTTGCAATTTGTTTATTTGTTCTTATTTATTACTGGCCATTTACTTGTCGTATAAGCCTCCCTGTGCTGTGTAAAAACTATTGCAACCAAATTATCACAAAATGATGAGATGATAGTAATAAAAATATCTAAATGGCAGTATATTTGGCAGTTTTCCCTGTGGTATCGGATATGGAACCAAATATTGCTATTTTTCAAGGTAACGTATCGAAGTCAGAGATTCCAGTGTCGTGACAACACTAGAAAGGACAGAGGTATAGGTCAACTGTGTGGTTTCAGTAGGTCAATAGTGTTTGCTGTGGAAGTGTTGTGTCCGGGACTCATGCAGTGAGCTCAGCAGTGTGTTGCTCTGGAGGACGAGGGCCAGTAAAGTTCTCCACCGCTTGCCAAACCGCAGATTTATAGCGTGATCAGTCCACAGGCTCGCCAGCTGCTGAGTAAAGCAGACCGAGAGTGTGCTACTACTGACAAGTGCAGACAAACACTGCATCTCTCCTGATGTTACAGTTCTGGAATTGCACCTTCTTGGAAATGACATGAATAATGAATTGATATACTGAATGCTGTGTATATTATTGCATGAATAAATAAAGTGGGGCTGAAATACAGAAAGAGTGCACTGGTGTTTAAGTGTGGTCTGTCCTAACCTGTTTGAGGAATGGAATGGAATGGAATGGAACGGAACGGAACGGAACTGAATGGAATGGAATGGAATGGAATATAATATAATAGAATAGAATTCTAGTATGAGATATTCCCCCGGTTTCATAGACAAGGCTTAAGTCTAGTCCCAGACTAAAATGCATGTTTTAAACTGTTTTAACTGAAAACTACTTGCACTGATATATCTTTAAAGGGTTAGTTCACCCAAAACTAACCCTTTAAAGGTCTGTTGTCAATCTGCGTTCACGACTCCGCAGTGACGTTGCTGACGTGTTATCTGGTGCGCCTGAGCTTCGTTTACAGTCTGAGGGAGACGCACGATGTAAACAAAACAATCTTCGCAAACATGTCTAAGGAGTTTGACACAGAGGAAGACTTGCATTTTTTTTGCCCATCCATATTTATTTGAACCCGAATACTACACGGACGAGATAACACGTCAGCAGCGTCTTACGTCAGCAGCGTCTCTGCGGAGTCGTGAACGCAGATTGACAACAGACCCGGAAGAGAATACAATGCTGAATAAAGTCGTAGTTTTTGTTATTTTTGGACAAAAAATTATTTTCGATGCTTCAAAAAATTCTAACTAACCCACTGATGTCACATGGACTACTTTGATGATGTTTTTATTACCTTTATGGACATGGACAGTATACCGTATATACATTGTCAATGGAGGGACAGAAAGCTCTCGGACTAAATCTAAAATATCTTAAACTGTGTTCCGAAGATGAACGGAGGTCTTACGTGCTTAGAACGGCATGAGGGTGAGTCATTAATGACATCGTTTTCATTTTTGGGTGAACTAACCCTTTAAATATGTCAGTGCCATTGTTTTGTCTCCAGATGCACATCACTAATGTTTTTTTTACTAAGGCATGTTTATAAAAGCTACTAAAATGCCCTAATTGAACTAAGGCCTAATCTTGGCTTGATCTAAACCCCTTCTCTGAAACCGGGCCACAAGGTTTCTGGGAAGATAGCTAAATTCAATTAAATGTGGGAACCTGTCTTTTCTTACATGTTGAGGCTTTAAGATGGTTTTGTTTTAGCTTTTGCATGTAACAATCATTTTCAGTGTTTCATTTTGGTTTTGTTTGTCATCGTGCCTTCTCTCTTTCGGTTATCAAGCTTTTGCATTTTGCTCTGTATACAGCATCATTTGATGAATACATGGTCCATTGGGTTATTTTTTTATTGTACTTTATTTAAAATATATATATATACAGTATATTTTTGTAATGTTTCTGGTGTATTATGTTGTTCTGTATTGTTATTTGTTTTGAAAACTGAAAATAATAAAAACAAAAAAATAGAATAGAATAGAATAGAATAGAATAATTGGACGGATACGTTCATTGTCCATTATTGTTATTCCTTCAGCCAACAAGCGCTGCTTCCTGATTTAAGGCACTGATTGATCGGAGACTATTGATTGGATGTGATTTGACGTTGACCTGATTAGGATGTTAGCTGATTGAATTCAGGTCAATATTGCCCTTGTCTGGTGCATACGTGGACAACTCCTAACACTGGCTGGATTGAATCTTTAACAAAAGCCTACCTATAAAGAAAAAAGAAAGAGAGAGAAAAGGTGTTGTGACTTTTTTATGTGCATTAATCAGATCTGTATTGGGGTTTTTTGTTGCACAAAATGCATTTTAATCTCTGCAAGTGATGCTGAATGTGCACGTTGTTGTGTGTTAAAGTGCTTTTTAAAATATATTCAAGGTTCAAAGATCAAAGTGCACAATAAAAGGAGTTATTTTCTCCTAAAAGAAGGAATTGATTCTGAACTGCTGAAAGGATTCGTCAGTAATTCCAGTCTCACTTCCTGCATGAACATTTTCTGGGTTTGTAACAGATTTGTATAATGTCAGTCTATGGTCTTCATTGGCTGCCGTGAACTACGTCTACGTTGACCCTCAAACACTGTAGCTGAGACTGGAAGAGTTTGTGTTGTTCATGTCGAGAAGACGCTGTTTTCTGATCTGATCGCGCTGGAATTGATACGGTAAAACCGACGCCGTCGTTACTGTTCGTATCACTGTGTATCTGTGTAAGTGCTGAGGAAGATCCGGAGCTGAAATTCAGGTAATGGCGTTTAGTTTCCAACACACGTTGTACGCAGTCGACCAATCACAACAGACTGGGCCATCTGACCAATCAAAGCAGAGAAAGCTCTCTGAAAGGCGGGGTTTAGAGAGACTGAATCTTTGATTGAACCGTTTCAGACACTGAGAAAAGAGCTAATGCTGGAATGCATATTATGATCAAATTTAAGTGTTTTTTGACCTTGAATGCATGTACGATCTCATGAAAGTGTGTATCTATACCACGAATGTTATTTCTCGTGCCACTTATACGCCAAAATTTTTTATTTTTGCGTGCATATGCTACGCACTGAAAACCCTTGGGTAGGATTAGGGGTGGGAAGTGCGTCCATATTACACGCCATAAAGTGCGTATCATATGCACGCGAAAACTACGTATCATATGCACGTAAAAACTATTTTTGCCGTATAAATGGCACGAGAAATAACATTCGTATACGCACTTTCATGAGATCGGGCTGTGTAAACCAATTGCAGGAGATGCCTAATCAAAATTCAGAGCCTTTAAAATTGGGCACTTTAACATCAAACTCTATTCAAATCAATTGTCAATCAAGTCTTATGTGCTCCACATGAGCAGTGCTGATTGTGAATCCGTCGCTAATGAGTATTGAGTTAGGAGGCTGCTTTAGAAGGGTTTAGATCAGATGTGTGTCTGCTTTGTTATTGAAGTGCATTAGCGTATGATATTTGTAATCTCATGTACGTGCGTAATGCACCTCATGACAAATGAATGGTAGATGATGGATGTGATACCCTGTTTCTTTATATCCTCTATACGAACCCCGTCCATTTCCCACTCAACCCAGAGCGAAAGCGAATGCAGTGTCAGGCTTCTGTCGTTCTGAGAGAGATGATTTGATGAGTTGAGAAGCTGATGATGGAAGATGCATTCAAAAAAATGAACTAGGAAGGTTGTGCACTTTACATAATATATTTATATTTAGTTTACTTATAATAATTGTGTTTGTTGACTGGAAATGTTTTCTTTCTAAGGTCCACGTAATCCTAACGCGTTGTCTAAAACAAACCATTTATGTTAAGTAAAAAATTCTTAGTGCGACGCCAACCATTTTGCCCTTAACTTAATTTGATTGTGCTCAATCTGCTTAAATACATGTAACATTTAAGTTTACTTAATCCGTTTGTGTTGGATTACATGAATGATTTGTGTTGCATTAACTAAAGTTAGTTGCCCAGCATGCTTTGCAAATGGTTGAATTAAGAGAGAATAAATGTTAAAATTAAGTGTTATTTTATGTGTTTTTTTTTAGAAAATGAGAAAAGGGGAAGACTTGTGTAATTGTGTTTAATGTTCAATTACATTGGAATTATAAGAACCATTTAAATTACACCATTGTGGAGAAGAGTGGAGCATTTTGTTTGTCTGTGGGCTGATTCGGTTACTTACATCTGCTTTGGTTGAAGGAGCGTGTAAATCTTAGCATTTAAGATGCTAATATGTGCTACTGCTAGCAAATACCTAGCTATAGTATATCAATTTAATTAAGTGTCACTAAAATAAATGGAATATTAATTATTAATGGATGAATGAATAGAAAAAACACCTGAATCATGTCAGGAAGCCTTTAAAAATCCACTTTGAGACTACTTAAATTGGGTCGCTTAAAAGGACTTCATTCCATGATGTTGAAGTTACATGAACAAATTATGTTTGTTTAACGTAACCCAGTTATGTGTGACCTTTTGACATAAAAAAGTGAATTAAAGCCAACATACCATTTTTTTTAGTGGGTTTAAGTCTCTCTCTGCTGTGGTGTTAATGGTGGTTTGACTGTTGATTTAGATTTATTGCAGTGGGTTTTGGCAGGAAGTGAAGACATCATGCCGTGTCATTCTGTCAAGATGAGGACTCTCTAAGGTACCATGAATCAGACCTCACATGCTGCTTTTCCTCTTAATTCAAGTGTTCGGTTTATCCGGACACTTTTTTATTAAGTATTAGTGGGATTTTATGTCAGTAGATTGATGTGGGCTAAATTCAAACATTTACGTATTATTGTAGCTTTGCAGCTTTCAAGTTACACCCTGTGCAAGTTAGGATGGATTATTTTGGCTTGATTTATTTATTTATTTGTCATATTTTTTAAGAAATTTAAAATGTATTTGAATTAATATTAAAATCTGCTTTATAGCCATTGTGCTCTGTTGCTGTCCTGTTGTGTTTTTTCTCATTAATAATTGTGATTTTATTATTTTATCCCATTAACATATATTCAGGATTTTTATGTGGGATAGCAATGAAATTTGCCAAAAATAAACTGTGATGTGTCAAGCCAGAGAAGCTTATTTTGGTAATGACCTTCAGTTGAACAAGAGGAGGAGGATGACAGGAAACAATGATCAAAGTCTTGTTAATTTTATTTATTTATTTTCAAGCTGAGCTGATTCATGCGTTTAATTACTCATTTTTGAAGACCGAAGCTCACTGTGCACGTGTGAAATGCATAAAAAACAGTGCTCAAATATTACACTGTCAACACGCTTCATATTATTGTGTCAGTTCACATTGTGGCTAAACGTTACTATTATACAATGTGTAAATATATTATAATGGATGAATCTCACTAAGAAATGTTTCCTCAAATCAAATGCATAAACATTTACTTTCTCAAATTCTTATCACCGTAATTCAAATATAAATAATTTTTCATTTAAAAAAAAATTAAAACCAGTTTTATTAAATTCAGAACAACAAATACTTCCTATATAATCCACTTTATAAATTTATGCACAATTATGTGTATTATCACTTAATAAATTATATTTTTCTTGCATTACTGTAGGATGCTATGTAATGGGGAAATGTGCTTATTATTGTGTCACAATATGAAAATTAAATGAATGGACCTTCAAATAGGCTTCATTTTCTTTACGCAACATATATTGTATTATATTCTTCATATTCTTCTTTTTTATTATTACTTGAACATTTCTCGACAGTAGTGATGCACGATATATCGACCACAATATCGGTATCGGCCAATATATGTTAATTTGTAATGCTGTATCTTTATCGGCCCGATAGGAAAATATGGCTGATATATTAAAGCCGATAGATAACGTATTATTTCCTTCAGCTGAGACTCTTCAGAAGCGCACTGTTCGCCATAATGGATTTAAATTGCTTAAAATATGATTGGAATCACTTTAAAAAAGAAAAATACAGTTTATTGCAAGTCTGTCTTATAGGCTACATAAAATGATAATGAAGACATTATACTTGTATGCTTGAGACATGGCTTTTTAATTGTGAGACTTTTGTGTTTTGTAATCAGGCTCTCAAAAATAATGAAAAAAATTGGATTTAGAGTTATCGGCCAATATATCGGTTATCGGCTTTCAAATATAAAGAATTATCGGTATCAGCCTAAATTTAATATCGGTGCATCCCTAATTCGCCTTTGGCTAAGCCACGCCCTAGAATGTAGATTGACCAATCACAGCGCAGCCAAGAACGAGCTCCCACAGAAGTCCGACACTTTTTCACAGCGCTCCATTGACTTTAACACAGGCGTCTCATATTTTTGGTCTCGGCAGGCTATTACCGTCGTAGTTTTATCAAAAATATGGTTAAGCGTTGTGCCTGGGGCATTTGTAACACAGATACGCGTTTCCCAGAGAGGTTGGAGGGGGGTGTCCGTTTTTTTCCCTTCCCAAAACCGAAGTCAAATCCTGACAAGTGTCGTCTTTGGATTAAACTGTGTGGACAGTTTTATGCTGGTTTATGTTATGATTTCGGTTCTCTACCCTAATTGTTGATACGCTAGCACACGCTGCTAATAAACACAACGTTATACCCGCGTAGTCCGTTTGCTTTGTAATAACGATTATAGAAGTGAAGAGACCTACCCAGCTTTGCATGAACAGTGTTGCTCCTGATATTGTTAGTCCCAGCCTCCGTCTCGATTAGATATATGGTGGTTTATTTTTTGACTGTGACCGTTGTGCTTTTGCCTCTATTTGGATGCCTTGTTGTTGCTTGCGTTTCTCCGGTATGTCTTGAATATAGCCTTCGAACGCACACTGCAGCCCCTTTTGCCTACTTCTATCGGACACTTTATTTGCTGCTTTATAAAAGTTTGATCAAATTTCAGCAGGAAGAGCCGTCACAGCATAAGCCATGTTGATACCAAACCAGAGCCCAGATGAAGTTGACGGACGTAGCAACAGTAACTAAGGGGGGCGGGGCTTAGCCAAAGATGAATTGACAGTTTTTATTGGATTCTCTCCTGGTATTGAACTTCTTGCATTTAGGGAAAGTTAATATTTTTTTCAAAATCTCTTTGGTTCGGTTCGGTTGAACTCATCGGTGTAATATCACACGCATGACTAAAGTCTTGCAGCTCCGTGTCGCAGCGGGACGGCCCGATGAGGGAAGGGAACATGCTGAGCAGGACACTAGGGAACGGAGACTGGGATTGTCTTTAGCTCTCTCGATCTCCAGGGAAACTAGACAAGTCTGGTCTGAAGGAAATCCATTCTTCTCACGGAGGCCCGGTGTACGGACACGTCCCTCGCTTGGCTCTGGTGTCTCACTGCAGATCAAGAAAATGCTTGAAATCAATTGTCTGTATGGATGAGCCCCCGCGGGCTGCTTATGGATGCGGGTCGCGGGTTTCTTCTGTTCCCCGGGAGATTTCTGGTTAAATGAAGTTACTGCTGGGTCACAACTGCAGGAGAGGAGAGGAGAAATCAATAGAAAGAGAAGCATGGCGTGTTTTCTTCATGGGGAGGGAGAGAGGGTTTCATCAATGGCCTCATTTCAGTGAGTCGGTGTCAGTCTCGAGTCCTATTTAAATGCTAATTGTTTTCCAACAGGACATGAAGTCATTTACGGACGTTTTAATTTAGTTCAATGCAATTGGCACAAAAAATTGTGTTGAACGATTTTTTGACCTTACTTTTTCTCAGTTTTAAAATGATTCTTGTATGAATAAAATGACACTAGAGTTACTGCTGAGAAAGTCCAATTAGGAAATCGGCAATAAAGGGTCATTATAATATCAGCAACAGGCGATGCATTATGTTTTTGCTAACGTGAGGAAAAAGTGTCAATGCATGTCATATTTCCCGTGAATTCATTCCTGTCTGAATGCATAATGCCATATATAATGCGTTTCGATGTTCCTGGGAGGTTTTTACTCACGAGGTAACTGTATGGCCTGGTTTAAAGTATAAAATATTAATTTTTTCAAGCATGAAGCATTTTAGCAAAGACCAAAGATACCCATTATGTGTTTAAAGCTTTCTCAATGCATGCCTCAGAGAGTGATGAGAAATGCAACACTGTGGCAACATTTCTGCAAAACGCTAAATACGTACCAGAGTGAATCAACAGTGATTGGAATTGGATTGATTTTTTATTTTCCGGCTTGTGCTTCTCGCCATAAAAAACAAACAAAACATCAGCTCCGTGATGCATTTCTGTGATACTGAAGATGTTACCTATCCATTTGAACAGGAAACAAGTTTATATTATAATGAAAGGATGCGTGACGTACACTTTTATATAAACTGAGGAGCCAAAACCCTTCATTATTTTTTTGTAACATATTTGGGTGATTGGGACACGGCCGTTGGGTCTTATCAGTGATTTAGGCTAGTACTGTAAGCATATTTATTACTCAAGTTACTGTAGTCTATACTTTGATATAAGTTCATATGCATATGCAAGATTTCCTTTTTCTGTTCATTTTCATCATTATTAATAATCCATGTTTATTTCTCAGTGTTTATTACAATACACATGAAATTGAGGTAAAAGAAGGATTGAACTCCAAAAGTCATTAAAAAGTGTAAACACTTGGAAATTAATCTAAATCTATATTGCAGAATATATTGTATTTCTGCAACAAAATCAGGAAAAAAAAATAATGATGTTTCTATTTTCAGAATTAGGTTGTTTTATTTGAGCATAATCCAGCTAGAGGCAGTACAACAGCAAGCACTTTGAATCATTGTCATACACAATTATGATTACAGGGTCAGATTATAGATTAATAAAGGCTTATTTTCTCGCAGCTCCTTGCAAAATATAATATCATGACCTCAAAACTCTTTTTTTTTACCATGATACATGATTTGCCCACAAATACATACAAGTTCGCATCACATAACCAGATCCATTTGGTATTTCTGACTTAATATTCAACAATATTATTGATCTGCCTGCATTGACACCATTATATGAGAACTGAACTGAGCTGGACGATGACATCAATGTTTTCTCCAGAGAACCAACTCAGAAAGTGGACGCTTAAAAACGTTCCCACTGATAATCATGATGTTGTAGTGACACGTGTGACCCTGGATCACAAAACCAGTCACGAGTCGCACGGGTATATTTGTGGCAATACATTGTATGGGTCAAAATTATCCATTTTTCTTTTATGCCAAAAATCATTACGATATTAAGTAAAGATCATGTTTCATGAAGATATTTTGTAAATATCCTACCGTAAATATATAAAACATGTATTTTTGTGAGTGACTGCAGCACAATCGTGAACATAAATGCACAACTTTAAAGGAGATTTTCTCAATGTTTTGATTTTTTGGCACCCTCAAATTCCAGATTTTCATATTGTATCTCGGCCAAATATTGTCCCATCCTAACAAACCATACATCAATGGAAAGATTATATATTCAGCTTTCAGATGACGTATAAATCTCACGTTCCATGTGAAATTGACCCATGTGATCCAGGGTCACATTTATGTCCGACCCGTAGAGCTTCTGTTTGACGTCGACAGCGTGAGATCAGCATTAGAAATGAGAAACGGCAAGAACAAATGAAATGGAGAGATTAACAAACATGCATATATTACACAACTGGATGATGAGTGGAGAAATGACGTAACTAGATGAAGCACTCTGGGTTGATCGTATCAGATGTGCAGTGATATGCTGGGAAAGATGAACAGCACATAGCGTGTGCTTGATGGGAACGATCTGTCACTGAAAGTGCAGAGGAGGAAGACAGAGTCTGCAGAGATAAATACAGGTCCTGCCGTTAGCATCTCCTAAATGACTAAATGACCGGGCCTGCTCTCCTCCTGTCCTCATTTCATTCCTTCAATATGTCCAGCCGGGCCAGCTGGGAAGGTAAATCAGGAAATGAAAAAGCGAGAGAGATTAATAAAAGGTAATCCCTCATTCCACTCTCCTCTTCATCAATCTGAAATCAATAGCAAACCTCAAGAGGAAGTGCTTTCATCTGCTGGAGCACACACTCAAACCCAGTTATCAAGCCCGCGCTCGACTGATGCACAACACACGGCACACACTTTATTAAGCCATAAAAATTAAACATTATTTAGGTATTTTAATTATTTTAGTATGTATATAGGCTACTTATATATATATATATATATATATATATATATATATATATATATATATATATATATATATATATATGGGTATTTGTATGTTGGGTATTTCTGACTTAATATTCAACAATATTATTGATCTGCATGCATTGACACCATTATATGATTATATATAAATACACCAGTATATGAAGACTTCAGATGCAAAAGCCTCTAAGTGGCAATCAGAAATTGTCTTCTAGAATGATCATTTTTATCAAGATTGTATGTTTATGTTCAGTTTATTCACTTTAACGGCAATGAAAATGACCTATTAATTGTCATTAAAGTGAAATTACTGAACTTAAATATACAAGCTTGATTAAAATGCTAATTTTAGAAGAAGATTTCAGAGGCTTTTGCATCTGAAGTCTTCATATATATATATATATACATACACTCAAATAATTAAAATACCTAAATAATATTTTAAATAAACAAGTAAATAAAAATAAATGTGTTTATATATATATATATATATATATATATATATATATATATATATATACATTTATATATATATATATATATATATATATATACACACACACATTTTTATTTACTTGTTTATTTACAAATAAATACACTTAAATATAAAATGATTTCTAATTATTTTTCCAGTTGGAGGGTCATAAACCACCCGAGATTATCGGTCAGACAATGTGGATTTTTTTTCTGTGATTTTTTTACTTAAAAAATTAAAAATATTTCAAATGAAATATTTGGTTACATTCTTGGTTTGATGATATTTACCTGTAGAGATATTTTCTTCAGAATGATGGACAATGTATATTAAAATTGTTTAAAATATATAAATATTGGATTAATTGATTATTTGATTTATAAATAACATGCATAATACATAAATAATAATACATAAACAAAAATAACACTATCACTCAACTGTAGGGCTGCATATACTGTGTGTGTATATAAATATATATATATGTGTGTGTGTGTGTGTGTGTGTGTGTGTGTGTGTGTGTGTGTGTGTGTGTGTGTGTGTGTGTATATGTATGTATACAAATGTATGCAATATACCCCCCCCCCTACTCTCCTGTATATATACCATACGTGTGTGTGTGCAATATACCCCCCCCCCCCCCAACTCTCCTGTATATATACCATACGTGTGTGTGTGCAATATACCCCCCCCCCCCTACTCTCCTGTATATATACCATACGTGTGTGTGTGCAATATACCCCCCCCCCCCCCCCCTACTCTCCTGTATATGTTGCCTATAGGTATGTTTTAGCTAATGAATTATGACACTGGGGAAAGTAATTATATAAAGATTGGCCAGTGACTCTGAACCCGTTGAAATAGTGTTTAATCATCTAGAGTCTCCTACAACCCCTGAACCATCAAAACCCTGTGGGCAACTGGTAATGCAGCGCTAATGAACCGGCTCGCGGGCACGTCTCCGTGACGACCACATGGACCCCATCCACTCATGTTCAGCGTAATGATATTAATAAACGCAGACAGTGAGAAGGACAGGACTGTGTTCGTATTCGTGCTCATAATCAAACACTGACACTGAACACTGGAGGAATGATGCTAAAAACTCAGCTTTGATCACAGGAATACATTACATTTTAAAAGATATTCAAATATAAAACACTTATTTTAAACTGTAATGATATTTCACGATATTTTGACTGTATATTTGATCAGATAAATGCAGTCTTGGTGAGCCTGGAGCACTATACGGCTCATTGAGTTTAAAGCTCATATTCTTGGATAATCTTCATGAAAAGTAACTTGTATATGAAGAAATTAATCAGGAATGCATGATGACACTCAGTTAATGAATAGTTATTGGATAAAGTGTTGATTAATTGAATGCTTGTGCCGTTTTTAAATCACCCGCTGAATAGAGAGTGTGTGTGTGTGTGTGTGTGAAAAAGCTTCACGGGCCGCCGGTGACCCGAGCGCATCTGCTGTAATGGGATTCGTCTGAATAAACAGTAAACACTGGGAATCTCACTCCGGAATACTGATGGAGCTGATCCAGAGTCAGCTTGGGAAGGTTTCCGTGCTCAAACACACACATTTGGAAACATCTGCACACACACACACACACACACACACACGGTTTATCTAATTATTTGTTCTCATCTGGTTTGAGAGCTTAATCGATACCGGCAGCTTGTACTGGTTGCTGGGGCCCAGTGGCAGACGTCAGACACACACACACACACACACACACACACACACACACACACACACACACACACACACACACACACACACACACACACACACTTGTCATTTGCTATCTGAGACCTGGGTAGCAGCTGTTTCTCTGGTGTGAGCATCACCAAACAGACCCTCCATCACTCTGACTCCTTTCTTTCTTTCTTTCTTTCTTTCTTTTTTTTTCTTTCTTTCTTTCTTTCTTTCTTTCTTTCTTTCCCTCATCCCTCCTTCATTCATTCTTCCCCTCCTTCCTCCATTCATAACTTCCTTTGTTCCTTTCCTTCCTTCCCTTCTTCATTCCTTCCTTCCTTCCCTTCTTCCTTCTTTCCTTCCTTCCTTCCCTCCTTTCTTCATTCCTCCTTCCTTTCTTTCCTTCCCTTCTTTATTACTTCATTCCTTCCCTTCTTAATTCCTTCCTTTCCTTCCCTTCCTTCACTTCTTCATTCCTTCCTTTTTATTCATTCCCTTCTTCATTCCTTCCATCGTTCCTTCCTTCATTCCCTTCTTCATTCCTTCCTTTCCTTCCTTCCTTCCTTCCTTCCTTCCTTCCTTCCTTCCTTCCTTCCTTCCTTCCTTCCTTCCTTCCTTCCTTCCTTCCTTCCTTCCTTCCTTCCCTTCTTTATTACTTCCTTCCTTCCCTTCCTCCCTTCCTTTCTTCCTTCACTTCTTCATTCCTTCCTTTTTTATTCCTTCCCTTCTTCATTCCTTCCTTCCATCCTTCCTTCATTCCCTTCTTCATTCCTTCCTTCCATCCTTCCTTCATTCCCTTCTTCCTTTCCTTCCTTCCTTTCTTCGTCATTCCTTCTTTCCTTCCTTCCCTTCTTCCTTCTTCACTTCCCTTCTTTCTTCCTTTCCTTCCTTCCTTTCTTCCTCATTCCTTCTTGTCCTTCTTCACTTCCTTCCTTCCTTCTCTTCCCTTCGTCATTCCTCCCTTCTCCCTTCTTCCTTCATTCCTCCCTCCCCTTCTTCTCTTCCTGCAGTTGTTTGTTGCTCAGCCTGTGATGAGTGGATGTGATGTGTGACGTCTGTCAGCTGCTGTAAGTGAGGAAGCGGAGGCTGATTCTGATTGGCTCATAAAGGAGATAATCTGCTGTGATGTGACTGTCTGTCGTCTCCGGTAGCGACAGCACTTTATCTGACATTGGCAGTAGTGTTTGTGTGTGCGTGTAAAGTGTGTTCTAACGTACCGTATATGTTTTTTACTGCATATTTTTACATTGGCTTTAAAAGTATAAATGTTAGTGAAATAAATAACTAAAAATAACATTTTATATTATATTTCAGCTAGTTGCCAAGTCAACACTTCTCAATTTATTTTGAAGTACTAAAATTACTAAAACTAAATAAACTAAAAGCTAAAACCTATATAAATATATAGACAGAAAAACTAAAACTACAAAAATGACAAACACAACAACAAAAATATCACTAAAACTTTAAAACAATAAACTCTAAAATATCAACAAAAACAATAAATCCGTTCCATTAATTTATCATCATCTGCCTTTTCCTGAGGATTATTATGTGGATTTGGTACGTGCTTTGAAAAACCTCATTCTCACCGCGTGGATGGGTATTTTTGTATACAGAAATTCGGGACGGATTATTTTTATATGTTTTTAATCTTTCCTTTTATCTTTCTTCCATTTCTTTCCCTTCACCTCAAAAACACATTTGAGTCCATTTTAACTTTATGTTAATTGAGATTGCGAACAGACGTGAACCCTATTTGAACAGCGCTAGTAGATCATTTAGCATTTTATAGACATTACTTGTGATTCCCATCCAAATCTATCACATCTGTATTTTTCTCCTCTGTAAAAATGATGGAGCACATTATAGGCTACTTACCATTTTTCAGCTAACTGACTTACTTTGAGAAATTGAATCCCTTCCAGACAGGTGTGTGTGTGTGTGTGTGTGTGTGTGTGTGTGTGTGTGTGTGTGTGTGTGTGTGTGTGTGTGTGTGTGTGTGTGTGTGTGTGTGTGTGTGTGTGTGTGTGTGTGTGTGTGTGTGTGTGTGTGTGTGTGTGTGTGTGTGTGTGTGTGTGTGTGTGTGTGTGTGTGAGATTGTGGAATATTAGTCACTGCGTTAACGAGGCTTTGCTTCTATTTATTGTGACCGTTGCTGAATAATGTAACTAGACCTAATTTTCTCGTTGTGCTCATTATGGATTCAGACTTTCTGCCAACTTTCTGGGGAAAGTAACAGTTGGTGGTTTACGTTTTGCTGGCATAGCACCTGACAATGAAAGCAATTAAATCAATGTGAAAAAGCTGAGTCTGCTCAGCACTGTATGAAATAAAATCTGTATAAAAACAGCCTGGCAGAAAATACCAGTGCATTTTTAGTGGAGTTTACTGACATTTCAATGCAAAAGTGACAAATCAATAAGAAAAAATCCTCCATGTTACATTTTTTTTTTTTTTTTACTTGACTTTTCTTAGAATGTAGATATATACAAATCTACATATTTTCAGTTGAGTGGTCGGAATGACAGACTGACAGATAATTGTACCTCACCTATAGTGAATAGTGCACAAGGTACCACAAATCTTTCATATTTAAAATGCATCAGTCTTTCATTTAACATCCATTCAGTAACCTTGAGCATGAGTTATTCCCTGCTTCTCCTATTAAATACACACTCATCACGACCGGCTGATGTAAAAAGCATCAATCTTCCGCTATCGTGCTGTCACACGATGTTAGATGTCAACCAGTGACTTTCCTGAACTCATTTCTCAACACATTCAGGGGGAAAGAAGTGTGCACATAGCCAGTGTTGTTTATTCACATACACGTGTTGGTTCACTAAAGGAATTACTGTATGCAAATTAAGTAAAAGGGCAAACTGGCCCCAAAATATGTGATAAACACAATTTGCACTGTGCAGTAGTCCATATATCAGTGTTGTGAAGGATGCCATGGAGGACCACAAACTGATGACTTTATTGAATTATCAATTTGCTCTTTAACATGCCATTATGCCCGTTTATGAAGCTCTTAGTCTCCTCCATTATTTGATCATCATTTGTTGCTTCAAATATTGCTTTGCAAGACTGAAGGTGCATCCCAATGTGTGTACTTGTGCACTATTCTATGCCGTTTTGTAGTGTCAATAGTGTGAGTAGTGTGTTCACACTGAAAATTCCAAATAGAACTTTAATACTTTAATTAATGCACTTAATTAACCAAAAAAACGAAGTGTGGAATGTTGGACACTTCACAGCTTTAATTACATAGCAGAGGTGGAGGAGCTTTCTCACTCTCATGTTAAAGGGGTGGTATAATGCCCTTTTCACAAGATGTAAAATAAGTCTCTGATGTCCCCAGAGTGTGTATGTGAAGTTTTAGCTCAAAATACCCCACTGATATTTTTATATATCATGTTAAAATCGTCACTTTTTGAGGGTGAGCAAAAACACACCGTCTTTGTGTCTGTCCCTTTAAATGCAAATAAGCTGCTGCTCCCGGCACAGGGGGCGGAGCTACAACAGCTTGTGTCCTTTTACCTCACACACACATGCACTGAACATTTCAAAAACTTTTCGTTTTTCATGTTCAAATCGGATTCAGGCAATGATGGAGAGACTCAAGAAGAAGTGACAACATGTAGAAGCAACAGGACATTTCTGAATGGTTAGTTGGTGAATTTATGTTGCTGATGTGTAGTTATCTTCTAGTCATTGATTAACATATTCTGTCTTGATAATCTATAAATTGTGTGCTGGGGGCGGGGTTAATGTAAATTTTAGGGTTGGTGATGTCACTAACCCGGGAGGAATATCTCCCTTTGCTTTGAACTTTGAGTGTTGTAACTTTGCAGATGTTGTTTATGCTCAAACAGCAACATTACACACTAACTAAAGTTAGAAAAGTGAAATCATAATCAACCACCCCTTTAAATTACAAAATTACCATATAAAGATAATACACTACACAGATGAGCACAGAGTGCATAGTGTATAGTGTTTCATTTGGCACACCACTTGAGTTTTTTTTAACAAACTTTTGTGTACAAGCCAAATTTTAGTTTTGCTGTCTAATAGAATAGCTTTTCATAGTTTGATGTTCAAAAAACATCTTATTTTTCCCATATTCTCCATTGTTGCTGCTCCTCTCTTCCCAGTCTGTCAGTAATGCTCTGTTTAGTTCCTGTCTCTATAAAGCTTCTGAAAAGCACATTGTGCTCTGATTGGTTGGCTGGACCAGTGTGTTTTGATTGGTCAAGTGCTTCAAGTGTGTTTGAGAAAATGTCCCGCCCCTTACATTAACCTTGAGCACATACTAACTAACTCAACCAGGCCCCGCCCCTTTATTCTGCGTATGCCTTGGGCGGGAATTATTCAAATGAGGAATATTGTGACGTGTTCGTTCCCGGAAGAAACTCAAGACTTTCAGGAACACTGACACTGATATAGAGAAATACCTCCTGCTCGAGGGACTTTATGCTTTACAACTCAGAGCATTTTCATGCTTAAACAGCAACATTACACACTAAAGAAAGTAAAAAACATAATAGAGCCACTTCAGGATTGTATCAGCACAGATTTTCAGTGGTTTGACTGGAATGTGTGTGCTTTAGTGAATAAGACGCAGGTGATTGAGATGAAATAGAGCGTGGAAATGTGATGCAACTGTTTGGAGAATCTGTCCCTCAGGTTTCTGTGCATTTGATCACTGTAGGACTAAAACATAGTCAGATGGACTTTATAGAGCATTAACCCTCTGGGGTCGGCAAACGCGCCGGCGCGTTCTGCTCGTTTTTTTGACAGCAGCAAAATAGACTTAAAATACTCCGTCATTTTTGGTCATACAGACTTAAGAAATATGAAAAAATAAGCTTTTTATGTGTCCACTTACAATCGAAATAAAACATTGTGCTTTTGTAAAATAAAGAAAATAAACAGCATACAGTTGTTACATAAAAATGAAAATGGTGTCATTTACATGGAACACAAAATTAGATATTTAGAAGAATGCTTCAGCTGTATTTATCCATGCAATGAAAGTCAATGGGATACGGGTTTGGAATGACATAAGGTTGAGTAAATGGCACCATTTTCATTTTTGAGTGCGCTATCACTTTAAGGAGCACATTTCAGTTGCACGGTTGAAAGAGCATTTGCACACACACACGCACACACACACACACGCGCACACATGCACGCATTCAGTATGTAAATACTATTCATAGCACTTCAGTTCTATTAAGATTACACGACACACCACACGCATAAATACATTAAACTCCTCTGCGTCTCACACACACATTCCAGCTCTGTTTACATCTAATCCTCTCTACAGCTCTTCACAGTTCATGAAATATGTTCAAGCACACTAGCTGTCACCCCCTGCTTTTCTTTCAGAAGCACAAGCTGTTTTTAAACCTCACTAAACCCAATTCTCACTGAACTCACAGTTTACCTCATTCATTTCTGAGCAAATATTGAGACAAAACTAGAACACTTCCTAGAGGCTTTCTGCAGTGCGAGCGGATACGGCGTTCTAGTTGTGTTGTATCGAACAGTACAGTTTGTTATATTGACCAGTGCAGGTGGTGATGTGGCGAGTCTCCAGTCATTTTTCTGTCAATAATGCTGCAAGAAAATCCCAACCACTGCTGGTCAAAAGATTGGGGTCTGAATTTGTTTTTAAATGTTTTTGGGAAAAGTCTCTTATGCTCACCTAGGCTGCATTTATTTGACCAAAAATACAGTAAAATTGTGAAATATTATTACAATTTAAAATAACTGTTTCTTTTTTAATATATTTTTAAAATGTAATTTATTCAGCATCATTTTCAGCACCATTACTCTTCACTGTCACATGATCCATCAGAAATCATTATAATGTGATGATGATGATTCATATTTTTGTGAAAACAGTGATATTTTTATGGATTCTTTAAATAGACATTTTTTGTTACATTCTTTTATTTCTTCACTTTTGATCAATTTTATGCATCCTTGCTGAGTAAAAAGTATTATTATTATAAAACATCATTCGTACTGACCCCAAATAGTCGTGACTCGTGTATCTCGTGTTTTAAAGGGGTGGTTGATTATGATTTCACTTTTCTAACTTTAGTTAGTGTGTAATTGGAGGAACTACACGACATTCCACCCGGGTTAGTGACATCACCAACCCAAGCATTTACATAAACCCCGCCCCCGGAACATGATTTATAGATTATCTAGACAGAATATGCTTATCAATGACTAGAAGATAATTACACATAAGCTACATAAATTCACCAACTAACCATTCAGAAATGTTGTCTACATGTTGTAATTTCTTCTTGAGTCTCTCCATCATTGTCTGACTCTAGTTTGAACATAAAAGGCTAAAAGTTTTTGACATTTTCAGTGCATTTGTGTGTGAGGTAAAAGGACACAAGCTTTTGTAGCTCCGCCCCCTGTGCCGGGAGAAGCAGCTCATTTGCATTTAAAGGGACAGACACACAACGGTGTGTTTTTGCTCACCCTCAAAAAGTGACGATTTTAACATGCTATATAAAAATATCTGTTGGGTATTTAACTTCACATACACACTCATCAGAGATTTATTGTATATCTTGTGAAAAAGGCATTATACCACCCCTTTAAAATGTGGATTTTCACCACAAATGTAAAAAAAAAAAAAAAGCATTTCAAACAGAATTCATACCACATTCACAATGTGTCCTTTATTTGACAATAAAACTGATCCTGGAATCAATAGAAATATTAAATTCCGTTCCAATTGGTTGCATACCGCATTTTATAGTACATAGTGTACATACATATAGTATACAGTTTTAATAGTGCACTTCAATCTGCATACACGCCCACATTGCTTAGTCAGTTGTCATTAATGTTGCTAATGTGAGTCATTTCTGGTTGCTTTGATGTTGCAGATTTGTTCGTTTGGATGCAGCTCAAACAGACGCCGTTTCATTGTGTTTTCATCACTCTCATGGTTTAATATTTCTTTGGCCGGTCTAAATGAAGCGTTGGACAGAGGAGGGGATGGAAGCTGTTCTGTGATCCACAGGTTTAATGAGACTCGAGGGTGGAAGAGACACAAACCTCCAAGCGTGGGCGTAGCCGGAACGGGTTTTAATTACAAACCGCCCCATCGGGAGGCAGAGATGGATGGAGGGAGAGAGTGGAAGTGAGAACCTGCATTTGAGGGACGTGAGACCAGAATATCAGAGAGACTTGAGGGTGGGCTCTTGTAAGTAAATGCCTAGCAACACCTTAGCAACTGCACAGCAAAATAGGCCGACAACCACTTGTGGCTTTTATAGCACTTTTCCCATAAAGTGTTAAAATCTCATTACTGTAGTTTGTTTTTGTTTATCTGTGTTTCATGTGTGCTGTAAACATGAAGCCATTAATCTGTCAACGATGTCAGTGAGACAAATGGCTGACATCAGTATTCAGTGCAGGTTCATGAGCTATACTGCAGTTAAAACCAGCACTGGACGAATAAAAAGTGTGTGTGTGTGTGTGTGTGTGTGTGTGTGTCTGTGTGAGCGTGTGTGTGTGCGTGCGTGTGTGTGTGTGTGTGTGTGTGTGTGAGTGAGTGTGTTGTGTTGTGTTGTGTGTGTGTGTGTGTGTGTGTGTGTGTGTGTGTGTGTGTGTGTGTGAGTGTGTGTGTGAGCGTGAGTGTGTGTGTGTGTGTGTGCGCATGTGCGCGTGCGTGCATGTGTATGTGCGTGAGTGTGTGTGTGTGTGTGTGCGCATGTGCGCGTGCGTGCATGTGTATGTGCGTGAGTGTGAGTGTGAGTGTGAGTGTGTGTGTGTGTGTGTGTGTGTGTGTGTGTGTGTGTGTGTGTGTGTGTGTGTGTGCATGTGTGTTGTGTGTTGTGTGTTGTGTGAGTGTGCGTGTGCGTGTGTGCGCGTGAGTGTGAGTGTGTGTGTGTTGGACTGGCTCACCTCGAGCATCCGGCCTCTGAAGGCTCAAACACTCTTCCTGTCTGTAGTTTCTCATTTTGTGTCTGGTACACCTCTAACTGAACACAACGCTTGTGAGATGTTTCACAGACACACATGTTGCAAGGATCAAGTCACCATGAGATCAAAACTGACCCTGTGTACATTCCTCATTTTTTATTGTGATTTATTATTTTCATCAACTTGTTTTGCCTCTGAAAAGACTTTCCTTTATAGCTGGCTTAACCAGTGTCTCTTATTTGTAATTATTTTTTTTCAACTACTTAAAAAAAAAAAAAAAATTTAAGTTATATATTATTTAAAGGTACACTATGTAACTTTTGGCCATCTAGCAGTTCAAAAACAAAACTGCATGGACTTTACGGAAGAACATTGCTTAGGTTGAGCTTCGGCTCTGCGTGACTGTGCAGATGTTTCTCCTGCTGCTCATTAAACTTTCACTGCTAGACTTCAGAGATAAACCATGGAAGGATCTCAAGCTGACTAGCTGAAGACGTTACTGTAGCTTTACACATTAATAGACACGCTACTTCCTTGAAAATGAATTCCAGCACACACAGGTGAAACTCGAAAAATGTGAATATCACGCAAAAGTTGATTTATTTCAGTAATTCAACTTAAAAGGTGAAACTAATATATTATATAGACTCATTACATGCAAAGTGAGATATTTCAAGCTTTTATTTTGTTACAATTTTGATGTTTATGGCTTACAGCTTATGAAAACCCCAAATTCAAAATTAGAATATTGTGAAAAGGTTTTCAGAAAGCTGTAAGCCATAATCATCAAAATTGTAACAAATAAAAGCTTGAAATATCTCACTTTGCATGTAATGAGTCTATATAATATATTAGTTTCACCTTTTAAGTTGAATTACTGAAATAAACGATATTCACATTTTTCGAGTTTCACAGCCTTCATAATAGATAATGCTTTACAATCAATTCTGTAAGAGAGCTACATATAAAATGTGTCTGTTTAATTCAATCCCTTATCATCACCTGTTGAGTAATACAACGGCATCTTTGTGTCGTTTTTTTCTTCTCAACATTTCAAATCCATCTCCAAAAACACAAGCAAATGTTGATTCATGTTTTATTACGAGCTCTTTTTGCCAGCACTCTCCTCTGTTCTGTGTCTGTTTAAAACGTGTGATTCCCGGGATGTTCCTTGTCAACCTTTCTCTCGCTCGTTGTGACAACTAACCTGAGCAACTCGCACACCAGACACGCATCAAAGTAGCCGGGGAAACTTTTCTCTGTTTACAGATATGCGACATGCACGGGCGAGTGACGTATGTGGACAATTTCCCACGAAAACCATCCTGACAGGTCTACAATATACTTACATAGACTTAAAATAAAAATAGACTTACCATAGTGAATCAGAGAAGACAAAAACATGGTTTGGAAGAAGGATTGATGATGTATTGACTTCTTTTTTGTTCATTTTTTAAAAAAATTACATAGTGTACCTTTATAGATATTTTACAATTTGTTATTTTGTTCAGTTTTCAACAATATGCACACATCTTGTAATATTGTAAATACATCACATTATATAAGTAAAATCGGTCTCGATGCCATTTCAAGTTAACTAGCGATTAGGTTATCACTCGCCTGCTAGCGTCAATACTCATTAACACAGTTACACACTCACAAGCACAACGTTCATTAAAGCACTCGTTATATCATTTAATTGTCATTTGCATATATATTTAAATGTTAATTTATTGTCTTCCTGGTTTTCTAGTAAACACACAGTCTAGCACTACAACAATCAGCTAATCGTGTCTTGGATGTTGCTCTGCGGAGACGTCAGAGGAGCCATAAATACTGGAGTTATCCAGAAGAAAAACCATGTGATTGATGGCAAAATAAATGCAGAATAACTCAAATAAATAAATACAAGGATTCACATATACACAGCGAGAGCGAGCAGCACACTATTTACTGTTGTTTTTGTCTCCGCTGGTCTCAGTTTTATGGTACGGCGCATGGTTTTATGTATGTATGTGACAAAAAACAACATGAACTAAAAGTTCACCCCGTTTACTTCCATATTGTCGTAGGTCTGCATCAGTATGGGGGTTGTTTTAAAGATGATGATAAGGGATGTAATCAAACTGTAGTCTAGTCAATGCATGTGGACTTAAACCGAACATTCTCTTGAGCAAATTAGCAAGCTAACATGCAGTTCAATATCTTTCATTACACATACCGGTACATACAAATTCCGCAGGTCTTTTAGTTTGTTAAGGCGAGACACTACAGGTGAATAGGGTAACATTTTAAAATAATAGATATCACCGAACTTCCTCAGTTGATTACTTACACAAGTTCATAAAAAAAAAAAATTACAAGTTTTTGAAATTTGTATGTGTAATTATGCAAATTCGGCATTATCTCATTAAATATGCGCAATTTTGCATATATTTTCGGTATAGATCTGAACATATGATAACGCCAGGTGCAAAATTCTTTTTTCATTTTGTTTACACACAAGATGAAAAAAGATGTTCAGAGGGATTTCAGGATATATGCTTTCATGACCTGGGAAATCAAAATATACTGTCCATAGCCTTAAAAAATCGATTTTCGCCATTTTTTTTTTTATTAAAATGTCACATTAATCAGGCCAGGAATGGTTTATTCACAAATCCCTCTGAACATATCTTCAGAATACTGCTAAGTATAACTGGAAAGTTTGGTGTACATCGGCGTGTCACTGGAGAATGACAAAAAAACTAATTTTGAGAAAAGGCATTTAAAGATTTGTAATGTAAAAATGTATACTTTTTTAGTGGAAACAACTATTTACAGACACAATATCTCATCAAATCATTAGCAACAACAATACAAACCATACAAACCCCTTTAAGAGAATTAAAGCAGCACTTTTGGAGAGTGCATGTGTGTGTACCCTGGAAGAGGGAACCTGCGATTGAAAGAAATATCTGCCAGAAATAAAGCAAAACAATAGTGAGGTAGTCCTCAGATACAATGTTCGTTATTTACAGCAATAATCTGACGTTATTTCAATCTCGAACAAACTAATTCGCAGACAGAATTGCTCCTCCTGCACCGGCGTGACGCCATTATATTGTTGAACCAACGTGGTTTGAAGTGATGAAGTTGCTATATGGTTTCGGGAAACAGTCGTGAGCTGGTTCATGTGATATGAGCCCCATTCACACAGCACTTTGAACCTGGCAAATTGCCGGCAAATTGCCGGAACGCCTTCTGTGTGAACGCAAACACGACCCGGGTTTAATGCCGGGATCGATGCCGGGTTGGGGACCTAGTAACATTGCCGTGTTCAGACCCGGAACGCGCGCTGTGTGAACAAAAGCCAGGACAAATGCCGTAAGGGGTGTGTCGTAGTGATGATGCACGAGCCTTCGCAATGTGGTAGTTATCGTGCGACTCTGTTACTCTGTTAGAAGAAAGTTTGTGTTCGTCATCGATACAAGAAAGAACGAAAAGATGTCTGCAAACTGGACTGAAGCAGAGACCCGAGAGCTCCTTGCAATCCGCGCCGAAGCTGAGATCGTTCGTTCGCCACCTTATACGTCACATCATAACGTCACGCGTCTATCCGGGACATACCCGGGTTGTGTGTGAACGCGCTCTCTGATTCCGGCAAATCACTGGCAGTGTGAATGAACCATTTTCAAACGAACCCGGGTCAAATCCCGGGTCACTTTATCCGTGTATTTTCCGGAATCTCTGTGTGAAAGGGGCTCACACTTTCACACTTTCACACACACATACAGGTGTTAATGAAGCACATCCTGCAGGACTCATCAGGTGTGTGATCAGACGAGTTCATCACTGTCACTGAGCTCAGATCAGCGTGATTGAGTGTGATTGTTAAGCACACAATACGGCTCATTATTGGGTGATTTCTATTGTAATGCGAGCACATGCTCTGAAGGGTGGCGGGCGTTGCTGTCTCATGGGTGCAAGTTTGCCTTGTACTTTAGTACATTAGCATGGTTGGAATGCGACAAAGACCAGACTGTTTTTTAAGAAGAAAGTTTATAGATGGTTAGATTGTACTGGGACATTTTTGCATCAAATACGGCACTTTTAATGTTTTTAATATTTTTTAGTTTGTTTTATGTGCTTATAAATTACATGAATATGGACTCTATATGTTTCTCTTTGTGTGTGTGTGAGCGTGTGTGTGTGTGTGTTTACAGTATGTATATATATATAGAATATTAATTAGAATTTTTTTTTTGAGTCCGAATATCTTAATGATGTAGCAGCAAAATTCACATTTATAGATGTTTATTGTATTGATGTTTTTGTATCAAATATTGCACTTTTTATGTGTTCGAGATTAGTTTTGAGTTCTATATTGTGTGTGTGTGTGTGTGTGTGTGTGTGTGTGTGTGTGTGTGCTTCATTAAAGGCAGTGCATTAAAGGAGAACTCCAGCGCAAAATGAACCTTTGGTTTAATTACACATTGTTAC
>NC_136879.1:37809408-37861908 GCF_949152265.1 Phoxinus phoxinus
TTGTGCGTCTCCCTCAGACTGTAAACGAAGCTCGGGCGCAGTGTCACTGCGGAGTCTGGAATGACTTAGGGGCTGTTTACACGTTGAAAACGGAAAACTTTTAAGCGTTTTTGTTGTTCATTTACACAACAATGGAGTTTTTTAGTGGCCTGAAAACAGGTTCAACAGTGCAAGCTTCTGAAAACGATATCGTTATCGACTACAAAAACACAAATTTGTGACTTGAATTACGCGTTCAGTCGTATAGTTTTTCTTTACAAAGTGGCATCGCCATCTACTGGCCTGGCAGGATAATACAGCGTTTTTAATTGTTTTTGCAGATCCGTGTGAATAGGGATCGTTTTGACAACTATTAAACAAATTTTTTTGTACATTTAAATAAAGATAAAATATAATTATTGAATAAAAAACTTAAACGTAGGAACAACTCGGCTACTATAGAAATAAAGTACTAAAGTTAAAACTAAAAATAAATTAAACTAAATCGGAAAACAATTACAAAATCATACACAAAATTAATGAAAAACAAAATGAAAACCGTTAAAAAATATATCAAAAGCCAATTTAAATATTATTGTACTATGTATATGACTACAATAGTATATGAACAATACAAAAAAAACTGCATGGCAGAAATTTAGATGATTAACATGACAGTATATAATTTTTCATTAAAAATTGAAATATGCTATTATGGCAACAAATACATATAAATATATTAATATGCTAAATATGAATATGCTATTTCGCCTAGAAGCCTATTGGTGTGCAGTGTATATTTTTTTATTATTAATCTTCATTTTATTAATAAAGTAGCCTATGCATTGTTAGCTTAGCAACATGCTAACATAAAACAATTTTGAAGGTGCCGTTTGGTACAGAGCTATAAAAAAAAGTTAAATCCGTGTATCTGAAGCATTAGACAGCAGTCAGCTCAGTAGATCTGGAACAGAGCCGCTCTGGTATCTTTTACTTATCCGTCCCGACGGCCGTTCGTTCACACCATGACACGAGAAAAGATGGATCGAGAGAGAGTTGTTACCGGGGAGATTTCAGAGTCATGTTTAGACAGATATGAGTGTGTGGAGAATGTGCGAAAGCGCTCAGTGCTTAAAGTGGGACAACAGAAACAATGGCACGTTTCTCACCAGGGCAGATTTAGAGCAGATGAGCCGAGCAATGAGGGAGAAAGAGAAGGGAAATGATGCAGGTTTGAAGGAAAATTGAAAACGCTGGCTTCAATCTCTGAAGCCAAAGGCTCTCATCTGAATTTATTACGCAATAAAAGGCTCTTGGCACAGTTATGGATTATACATTTGTGCCTTCTGTGCTGCACATTGAATGGGTGTCCATAATTTCAACCCCATCCGCCTACATTTTAAAACATGTATTGTACCACAATAACGTCAATGACTGTGGAAGCTATTGTGCCGAGTTTGGATCAGTTTTGCTTCAGGACACACATTTCACATGTGAACGTCAAGCGGTGACTCAACACAGCGCCACAACTGTTTATCATGCACAAATCCAACCTTACAATCTGTATTTGTTGGCAAGAACGGCTTAGCTCAACAGTATACTTGACTGGTTATCATTTCATGCACTTGGCAGCTTATAATAATTCACAATCCGCACAATCCATGTTTAACCTCATTCCAAGTTTAAAGGGTCATATTTTTTTTCTTCACATTGTTGATGTGTTTTTTCTATTAAGTGACAGATCTAATTTAACAAAAGATATATATATATATATTTAACAAAAGCACAAAATGATGGTTAGTTGCATTTTATTGTGCATTAATGTGCATATGTCTCTGTTAACCCTTTTAGAACAGACGAGCCATTCGCTATTATCGTTTAAAGTGACGAAACCTGTTTTGAATTCAGATGTCATCCATCTTGCACAAATGGGACTGCAGTCGGCTTTGGTTATAGTGCCGTGACCCGTGACCTCAGATGTGTGTTTGTGTGTCCCTAATCCAGTGTTAAGGTCAACAATACTGTCCGTCACGCATATTACTCAGATCCATCCATCCATATTTATTTATTGGCTTATTATTTATTTATTTTTTGTTTTGTTTTATTTATTATTTATTTTTGCATGATTTTATTTTAATTAATTAATTATTTATATATATATTCTTTTTAATATATATATATAGTAGTAATTTATATTTCTTATTTTTATTAATGATAATAATATTTTTTATAATATTATTTTGAATTTGATATTATGAATTATTTTTATTTGTTTTATTTTTATTTATTTTTTTATAATAATTTTTTATTTATTTTTTTGTATTATTGTTTTCGTTATAAAGAAGTAGGTGTTAGCATGTTGTTGTGTGGTTGCTAACTTGCTATGGTGTTCTTTGAGGTTTTAGAGCGTTGCTAAGTGGTTGCTATGGGGTTGCTAGGTTACTTACTCATTGAATTATGCATTGGAGTGTATCAATATTTAGGGTTAGCGGTCTGACTGACACACGCTTTCCAGCACTAATCCGTTTCCCAGATCAGCCAGAGGTTAAACTGTAAATGGAGTGTGAACCTTTTCGTTTTGACAGGTGTGTGTTAAATGCCAGACAGCTGCTCACACATTCAAATATGTGTGTGTGTGTTACAGGTGAATGTGTGCTTAGCACATCAGCAGTGTTACCTGCTGTCATTTGCCATTTTACCTGTAATGTGTTGGATGTGTTGCTTCAGGAATCTGCTGACCTGATGCTCTGTGCTCTGTCAGAAAGACTGCGGGTTCAACCGGTCAATACTGATTAAGTTTAGTGCCGCGCTGCAATGATACGGCTGTCTGAACCCTGACTTGAGGCATTGGATACCTGAAGAGAATCATAATTCTTGAGTAAATCTAATGATGGATTGAGGCTGGAGGTTAATAAGAGGATCGCTGATGTGTTTAAGCTGGAGTTGGGTTAGCCACTTACATGGAGTGCGTCATTTTTTTTAATGTTAAAATATTTACTCCTTTTCCAGTTTAATGAGCAGTGATAACATTATGTAAGTCATTCATATGCATAAAGCGTCTTTCTACTTTAAAGGCCTTTAAAAAGTATCTGTGTGTATTCTGAATAAATGCAACGTATCCAACATGAATCATATTATAGTCGATGTTTCAACAGCGCCTGCTCTTTAAGAGTCTGTTTAAAGCAGGACATTTATTTTTCCTGTCTGCTTTTTCTTGTCTTTATGTCGTAACAGCTCATGATCATTTAAAATAAATAAATGAATAAAATAGTAAAATAAAATGAAATGAAAAAGTAAAAGTAAAATAAAGTAAATAAAGAAATTAAATAATGAAATAAAATAAAGAAATAAAATGATGAAATAATGAAATTAAATAAATAATTAAATGAAAAAACAAATTAAATTAAATTAAATTAAAAAATTTAATAAAGAAATTAAATTAAATAATAAGTAATAATATTATTAATTATAATTAATTATAAACAATATACAAATTGAATTTTGAAAATTTGAGTTTTATTATTTATTTATAATACAACAATCACAACTGAATTTAAATATATTACATATTTATATTAATTTATTTGAATAAATAATGGCAGTAGCACAGAAATCACACACTTTATCTTTTAAATAAAAAAGCAGTTGGGGATGGATGCTTATTTGACAATTTTCCATTTTAAAATATATATTTTTAATTTGTTTTATTATTTTAAGGAAACCACTCTTTTTTTCTAGTCTCCTTAACAGTGTAAAAATGTGTAGTTTTATGTTCTACAATCTACAAAAGCAAAGATCAGAGACCAGGATATGAATTATTGAGTAGTTGGTTAATCCACAGGAGTAATGGGATCCCGCATTCACATTAATTATGATTGGTTATTCCCTCAAACTGTTTTACGGCGTAGTTTAATGCAACGTGAGTACTTTCAAATGAAAGATTTCCTGTAGGCAAAACCCCAAACAAGACAAATGCATTCAATCTCAATATTCACAACATCTCACTAATTTAGTATCACAGACTCGAGTCTGTAAAATTGAAGACTTCTGCGTTTACCTATATAGCACAAACTTGCTTTGACCAGTTTTTACAGATGAATTGTAATACTCATTCACTGCACGCTGCAACAATGCAATCCGGTCACATGACCCTGACCGTAGGGCATGAGGCTGTTTTCTCTGAACATACTCCGTGCTTGTGTGTTCAGTTGTGTGTGCTGGAGATGCAGAGCTCGACACGTCAATAGTCATTACCTGAGCAGAGAGGGATATATGGATCTGTCCTGATCCCCGACTCAGACTGGGAGAGGCCCGTCGGTTTCCTTTGTTAATGGGAGGCGCTTTTGCTCTCTGATCACAAATTGAGCGACTGGGCTTCAAATGAGGTTCCTGAATCAAAACACTCACAAATGGGCGTTGAGAAAAAACAGTTTTAACACTCAAGGATCGAATTGGGCCATTTAAAGTCACAGAAATGACTGGAGCTGTGACTGATCCAGTTCAGATGCCCGGATCTCTGCAGTGGATTAACTATCTCACTTCCTCTCCTCTGTGTCTCACATATACGCTTCTCTGACTCTCTCCTTAAAAAAGGACTTGACTGCAAGTGGCCCACGTACTTATTCCGGCAGTAATTTTGTACATCTCGGCTCTCCTTTCTTCTGTACTCTGTAAGGATATTTCTCTAATCATTTTTAATGATGTCTAACCTGCCCAGAGGATTTTTTTTTATTATTATTGCTTAAAGCTTGATCTTTCACACCTTCACAGGAGACTTCAGGAATAGTTAATCCGAAAAAAAATTAAAATGTCTTTCAATATCACCCACGTTTTGTTAAAAAAAAAATTGTTCCTCCACAGAAGACAAAAGGAAACCGATTTTTACTGGTTGCTCATGTCCGTGCAATTACAATAAGTGAGGACTGGAGCTTTCAAGCTTCAAAAAGAACACAAAATCACACTGGAAGTAGTTTGTATTGTTAGTTTGTGTAAGTCATTTGATGGAAATGTCATTATTCGTGATAATCTCCAGTGAGCTGTTAATCATTGAGTCATCAATGAATCATTCAGGCCAGTTTTGTGAACTATCAATGGATTCGACTTTAAAGAATGATTCATTCAGACATTGCTGCTGCTTTCATTTCTCTTCTGAATGCAACAGGAGTGTTGACCACTTTAATTATACTTTTATGGTGATTTTGCATCACAATAACCAACAATTTGTAGTAATTGCATGTAAAAGAACAATAGAAAACTGTCTACACCCCTATTGTGTGTTTTGTGGAAGGAAAGGCATGTGGGTTTGGAACAACAGGAGGGTGAGTAAATGATGGCAGAATTTTCATTTACGATACACTTTCTTTAAATATCAACTTATTCCTCTTTTTTTAATGTGAAACAGTAGACATAATGAGAAAATAGTTTTCATGCAGTTCGACTATAGTGCTAAAATGAATGGACTGCAGATCAAATCATTTGAAATTGGGAGAATCTGATAAGAAGTGTTTGAGATCTTATTGAAACCTTTGACTTTTGATGGCAGACTTTGATATCTTGACCAATCTAAGCACAGATTTCCTCTGAATCTAATGAAACTACACTGTAAAAAAAAGTTATCACAACTTTTTATCTTTTGTCCAATCAACTTTGATAACTAATGTGTGAAGATAACATACTATTTTGAGTTTGTTTATTAAACCTTTCTTCTTCATTGTATTAACTCAAATTTTTAATTACAACGAACTCAAAAATTTAAAGCAACAAGGTAACTTGCTTTTTTAAGTTAAACCAACTTTTTTTTTTTTTTTTTTTACAGTGAAACACATTTGACATTCCTGTTTTGCTCAGGAGAAAATTGTGAAACGTAAGAGACTTCAGGAACAGTCCCCATTTCATATGCATTTAATTTAATTTCCGTCCAGGTGAAACTATTGAGATGTTGAAGAGAACTCATTTGGGATTTCTCTTTCCTATACGGGAAGCCTGAGCAGAACTTTAATTATGGCAATAAAATAAAATAAAAATCTAGGTAACACTTTATTTAATTTTTTCCTTGTTACATATTTTACATGTACTTTACATGTACTTACCATAGTAATAACAGTAAATTATGCATAATTACATGCAACTAACCCTCAACCAAATCCTAACCCTATAGTAAGTACCGGTACATAGTTAATTATTATTACTCAGTACTTAAATATATAATTACACTGTAACAATGACACCTTAAAATAAAGTGTAACAAAAATCTAGTTTGTTTTTATTAACAAATGAAATAGCCCAAATATATTTCGGTAACACAACACTTTATTTTACAGTGTCCTTATTACACATGTTACATGTTACCAAAGTAATAACTATCAATGATGCATAATAACATGCAATTAACCCTCAACTAACCCCTATTCTTAACCCTAACCTTATAGTAAGTACATGTAGTTATTATTACTCAGTACTTAAATATATAATTACACTGTAACAAGGACACCTGTAAAGTGTAACCTATATGTGACCCTGGACCACAAAACCAGTCACATGGGGTCAATTTTTTTTAAATTGAGATTTACACATCATCTGAAAGCTGAATAAATAATCTTTCAGTCGATGTATGGTTTGTTAGGATAGGACAATATTTGTTCGAGATACAACTATTAGAAAATCTGAGGGTGCAAAAAAAATCAAACATTGAGAAAATCTCCTTTAAAGTTGTGCATTTATGTTCACGATTGTGCTGCATTCACTCACAAAAATAATTTTTTAATATATTTACGGCAGGAAATTTACAAAATATCTTCATTGGACATGATCTTTACTTAATATCCTAATGATTTTTGCCATAAAATAAAATCTATAACTTTGACCCATACAATGTATTGTTGGCTGCTATTTCCACAAATACCTGTGCGACTCGTGACTGGTTTTGTGATCCAGGGTCACACATCTGTAGAATAAGGGGATGAGAGTGTGTAGAGGAACCTTACATCTGCTCCCATGGACCGTGTGCACTTATGCATACTGTTGTTGGTGTTGTAATGAGTTTTGAGTTCTCATTGACTTTGATGTATGACTATAAAGGCCCTGATATACTTCAAGTGAAATCGTAAAACGAACTGGTGTGAAGTCATTTCAAACAAAATCAGGCCAAAACGAAGTTCGTTCGGAGTTTGTTTAAGGACTTCGAAACAGCTGGTAAACACCTCTGAACTACCATTGGCACGTGGCGATGATGTAATAGGTGGGTGTGGCTCTGAGGCTCCGCCTTCTTTGACGTGGAAATCTTCTCCTTTTCATTTCTTCTGTTCAGTCCGAAACATGAACACACTGGAGAGCGGCTCTACAGTAGAAACTGAACTTGTGATTCTAATTGAAAGAGACACCGACACTGTTTTGTCATGTTTAATTCTGTAAAGCCGCTTGCTTTTAAGCAATCTATTGTATATAAAGTGGAATATAAATAAAGTGGTTACTTGACTGGAGTGCTGAATTGCAGAGTTTGTGCAAAGATATTCAAATCGCTATGAACAGATGCTATCCTAACTGCTGTTATTTTTGTTGAGTTTATTTTGTTACTGAGAGGAAAGTGCGCAGCACATATTTACGTATTCACCTAAACACCGCTCTCAGTGTCGGATGTTCACTAACCGTACACCGCTTGTTGAGTATTTCAAACTTCTTTTTACCTCTAAGCAGATTCACCATGAGTATATCATAACCATTAGTGGAGTCTGACTGATTGACAGTATCCTGATCTCCACACACATTCCAATCTGATGTTATTTCTGTTGGACGATGTCAAGCTCATTAGCTGATGGTTTATTTCAGGTGTGTGTGTGTGGTTGTGTGTGTCACCTCTGTAGCACCTGCAGACTGCAGCGAGGCCAAGGGCTTGTACCGCTGCATGGCATGCTGGGAAATGACTGGGCCACCTCATTAACAGCATCTCTGAGCTGTCCAACGGAACATTGATGAATGGACACGCTTTAAGTCTTTAGGCTGTTGGTGTATTTGTGTCAGTGTGTGTTTGTCCACTAACAGATTGTTTCACACAGCTAACAGACTACCAACATTTACTAACAGACAGAAGACAGCTGGAGGAAAATCATTCAGTCACAGTCGCTTACCTGTTCACTTGACTCCCCTCTCCTCTCCTCTCCTCTCGTCTCATCTCATCTCATCTCATCTCATCCACTCTCGTCTCTTCTCCTCTCCTCTCCTCTCCTCTCCTCTCCTCTCCTCTCCTCTCCTCTCCTCTCCTCTCCTCTCCTCTCCTCTCATCTCATCTCATCTCATCCACTCTCGTCTCTTCTCCTCTCCTCTCGTCTCGACTCGTCTCGTCTCGTCTCATCTCCTCTCCTCTTCTCTTCTCTTCTCTTCTCTCCTCTCCTCTCCTCTCCTCTCCTCTCCTCTCGTCTCGACTCGTCTCGTCTCATCTCATCTCCTCTCCTCTCCTCTCCTCTCCTCTTCTCTTCTCTTCTCTCCTCTCCTCTCCTCTCCTCTCCTCTCATCTCATCTCCTCTCCTCTCCTCTCCTCTCGTCTCCTCTCCTCTCCTCTCGTCTCCTCTCCTCTCCTCTCCTCTCCTCTCCTCTCGTCTCGTCTCGTCTCCTCTCCTCTCCTCTCCTCTCCTCTCCTCTCCTCTCCTCTCCTCTCGTCTCGTCTCGTCTCCTCTTCCTCTCCTCTCCTCTCCTCTTCCTCTCCTCTCCTCTCCTCTCCTCTCCTCTCCTCTCCTCTCCTCTCGTCTCGACTCGTCTCGTCTCATCTCCTCTCCTCTCCTCTTCTCTTCTCTTCTCTCCTCTCCTCTCCTCTCCTCTCCTCTCCTCTCCTCTCCTCTCGTCTCGTCTCGTCTCGTCTCGTCTCCTCTTCCTCTCCTCTCCTCTCCTCTCCTCTCCTCTCGTCTCGTCTCGTCTCGTCTCGTCTCATCTCCTCTCATCTCCTCTCCTCTCCTCTCATCTCCTCTCATCTCCTCTCGTCTCCTCTCGTCTCATCTCATCTCATCCACTCTCGTCTCTTCTCATCTCATCTCCTCTCATCTCATCTCATCTCGTCTCGTCTTATCTCATCTCATCTCCTCTCATCTCATCCACTCTCGTCTCTTCTCCTCTCCTCTCGTCTCGACTCGTCTCGTCTCGTCTCATCTCCTCTCCTCTCCTCTTCTCTTCTCTTCTCTTCTCTCCTCTCCTCTCCTCTCCTCTCCTCTCCTCTCCTCTCGTCTCCTCTTCCTCTCCTCTCCTCTCCTCTTCCTCTCCTCTCCTCTCCTCTCCTCTCCTCTCCTCTCCTCTCCTCTCGTCTCGACTCGTCTCGTCTCGTCTCATCTCCTCTCCTCTCCTCTCCTCTTCTCTTCTCTTCTCTCCTCTCCTCTCCTCTCCTCTCCTCTCCTCTCCTCTCGTCTCGACTCGTCTCGTCTCGTCTCATCTCATCTCCTCTCCTCTTCTCTTCTCTTCTCTTCTCTTCTCTCCTCTCCTCTCCTCTCCTCTCCTCTCCTCTCCTCTCCTCTCCTCTCGTCTCGACTCGTCTCGTCTCGTCTCGTCTCATCTCATCTCCTCTCCTCTCCACTCCTCTTCTCTTCTCTTCTCTCCTCTCCTCTCCTCTCCTCTCCTCTCCTCTTCTCTCCTCTCCTCTCCTCTCCTCTCCTCTCCTCTCCTCTCCTCTCCTCTCGTCTCGTCTCCTCTCCTCTCCTCTCGTCTCCTCTCCTCTCCTCTCCTCTCTTTTCCTCTCCTCTCGTCTCGTCTCGTCTCCTCTCCTCTCCTCTCCTCTCGTCTCGTCTCGTCTCCTCTTCCTCTCGTCTCCTCTCCTCTCCTCTCCTCTCCTCTCCTCTTCTCTCCTCTCGTCTCGTCTCGTCTCATCTCCTCTCATCTCCTCTCCTCTCCTCTCATCTCCTCTCATCTCCTCTCGTCTCCTCTCGTCTCATCTCATCTCATCCACTCTCGTCTCTTCTCATCTCATCTCCTCTCATCTCATCTCATCTCGTCTCGTCTTATCTCATCTCATCTCCTCTCATCTCATCCACTCTCGTCTCTTCTCCTCTCCTCTCGTCTCGACTCGTCTCGTCTCGTCTCATCTCCTCTCCTCTCCTCTTCTCTTCTCTTCTCTTCTCTCCTCTCCTCTCCTCTCCTCTCCTCTCCTCTCCTCTCCTCTCCTCTCCTCTCCTCTCCTCGTCTCGACTCGTCTCGTCTCGTCTCATCTCCTCTCCTCTCCTCTCCTCTCCTCTCCTCTCGTCTCGTCTCGTCTCCTCTCCTCTCCTCTCGTCTCCTCTCCTCTCCTCTCCTCTCTTCTCCTCTCCTCTCGTCTCCTCTCCTCTCCTCTCCTCTCCTCTCCTCTCCTCTCGTCTCGTCTCGTCTCCTCTTCCTCTCCTCTTCCTCTCCTCTCCTCTCCTCTCCTCTCGTCTCCTCTCCTCTCCTCTCCTCTCCTCTCCTCTCGTCTCGTCTCATCTCCTCTCATCTCCTCTCCTCTCCTCTCATCTCCTCTCATCTCCTCTCGTCTCCTCTCGTCTCATCTCATCTCATCCACTCTCGTCTCTTCTCATCTCATCTCCTCTCATCTCATCTCATCTCGTCTCGTCTTATCTCCTCTCATCTCATCCACTCTCGTCTCTTCTCATCTCCTCTCCTCTCCTCTCCTCTCATCTCATCCACTCTCGTCTCTTCTCCTCTCATCTCATCTCATCCACTCTCGTCTCTTCTCATCTCCTCTCCTCTCATCTAATCTCCTCTCATCTCCTCTCCTCTCATCTCCTCTCCTCTCCTCTCGTCTCCTCTCCTCTCATCTCATCTCATCTCATCCACTCTCGTCTCTTCTCATCTCCTCTCATCTCCTCTCCTCTCCTCTCCTCTCCTCTCATCTCATCTCATCTCATCCACTCTCGTCTCTTCTCATCTCCTCTCATCTCCTCTCCTCTCATCTCCTCTCGTCTCCTCTCGTCTCCTCTTATCTCATCCACTCTCGTCTCCTCTCATCTCCTCTCATCTCATCTCCTCTCATCTCGTCTCATCCCCTCTCTTCTCGTCTCACCCCCTCTCATCTCATCGCATCTCTCCTCTTCTGTCTGTGCAGTATGTAATAATCAAAATGACATAATAATCAGTACATATAATGTGACCTCAAACATGTTTACACATGCATACACATGCAGTACATGTATTCATGGTGAATGCCAAGCAGAAAGGGGGAGAGGAAGAGACTAGAAAGAGCTGGATGTGCTGAGGGGGAGAGAATGAATGAGTGGGCGGACAAGATGGAGGAACAGTAGGGTGGGGGAAAGGAAATGAACAGAGCGAGAGAAAGAGAGAAAGAGAGAGAGAACAAACGAGAGCAGAGAGGAAGAGAAGAGCCGTACTGGCCGTGACAGATGCATCTGTGCTCGACTGCAGCTCCAACACCAATCACAATCTGACTGACACTGCTAACATACGGCTGGAGAATCTTCTCCTACCAGTACTAAACTTCAGCGGACCATCATTACGGGATTATTACACCCTAAAATACAACACTGGTGTGTACAGACACAACTGAACATCCAAAATCCAACAGTTCTCTCTCTAGGAACACCGCTCTGATTTGTTTTGTTTAGGGACCCCTTCAGGCATAGAGCTCAACATCGGATTCCGGAAGTAAAAACGTTCATAATTTTCTCCACAGAGAAATAGATTCTAGCAGTGATGCATGAACCTTTCAAAACCGATGTAGCATGAGCTCCTGGACTGTGATGTGATGCTATATGCTGCTCAAGACATAAATCAATGTGTTTTTATAATGCAAATTACTACCGTAATCCTAATGCAAAATCTGGTCAGTATTAACTCCCATGATGCATTGTGAATGATGTCTCCTTACAATCTAATATATGTGTATATATTTGAATATTTTGCATTGAATGTCAAATATATGGTATTTATATACTTTAAATTGTAGAATTATTTCAGGTGATTTCATTCGCAATGCTTCCTGGAATTGTATCTGATTCCCTCAAGAAAAGACTTTGTGTTTTTCACTATTTTCAAATCAAATGTTATGTTGTGGTTGGTTTAGTTCATGGAACTTTTTAATGGTAAATTTGATTGAATAGCCTATGGAGAAAAAACGAAAGAGAAAACACTTGCAGGAGCCGAGGCGTTCGCTTTTACACTCTATTGGTTAATTTCAGATAAGAATTCTAATCTTGTCATCATTGAAGATTTAAAAATATCATAATATCCCTCTCCACAGATATTCATTAATGAACCCGTGATATCTTCAGTGATATCCTGAAAGCCCCTGGGAGCAAAGCTTCTCACGCATACTTCTCCAACATGATTTCATCTGATTATGCCATTTTATGATCTAATGCGCCCTGTTGACCAACATGGCCTTTTTTCATAATTGTGCATTATTGTGAAAATAATGCATTATGCAAATGAGTCAGCCTGCCAAATATTACTGGCCTGATCCATGCACAGTGTTGTAATTTGATTCTGTTTATCATCATTGGCCTCGAGTCACAGCTTAAGGGGTTTGTGTGTTTCTTGCCAAAGCTTGACTACAACCAGTTGTAAAGAACCATCTGTAATTCAGTGAATCCGCTCAGTACAGTCAGATATGATTTAGACTGACACATAATACTTTTTGGGCAATGTGCAGTTTTGTCTTTGTTTTTCTAGTCCAACAACACTTAGGCTATGTTTAGAATAGCATTCTACTCCTATACTGTACACATTTTATGTATGCGTTGTATACTCCAATACAAGCAGAGCACAAGGCAGTATCCCACAATGCAATGCACTGTACTTGACCTTTCCTTCCAATCAACTGCAATTTTTAATCTGATTCGAGACTTAATTGGATTGCCAAAAGGTAAAGGGTAAAACATATAGTAGGCACACAAAATTGTATTAAAATAAAAATAAATAACCAATTTCCAAGACAACTCCCCACCTTTTAGCTGAATTAAACTGTCACACAAAAAGTAATGCGGAAATATTGCCACTGTTTATCGTGCATACGGTAGCATAATATTCTTACAAATAGTTTGCAGTATACTGTGCAGTATGTAATAACCGCTAACAGTACATATAATGTGATCCCATACATGTTTACAAGCTTGATTCCTGTGCTGAAAAACAGGGAATCAGGGAATATTTGGTCTCGGGTGATTATGAAATGACATTAAACTCCAGGAGCTCCACAAGATGCCAGTGGCTCGGAACTGCTTGTTCCTTTTCAGGTGTAAATGAGCAACCTTTATTCTTTGAAAGGAATCTTTCTTTCTTTCATCGGTTCTTTCTTTTTTTTCCTCCGCCTGCAGTGTGTGCGTGTTTGTGTGTGTGTGTGTTTGATCTGAGGTTCAGACTGAAGCCCGTGGGTGGTATTGCACATTCGTGAGCTTTGGCCCAGCTTGCCTGTGCTTGGCTGCTGATGCGGGTGGTAATGACATCCAGAGCGTTACAAATTAATCCGATCAGTGGGACAGAAATCATTTTGGAGTAGCCTACTGTACATTTCAGTAGACATGTTGTGGACATTTTAAAACATCCATGTTAATGCATTTTGTAGTTCAATGCAATGCACTGCTTCACTGTTTCACAAAGGTCAAGTGTATCATTTGTTGTAATTTGTCACGTGTTGAGACATCAAGGGTGCTTTCACACTGGCAGTTTCATTAAAAACAGGGCATGTTTCTCATGAAAAATTGTGAAAGCAGTTATGCGGACCTAGGACTGCACAAGGCTACCAAACCCGAGACATAGGAGGTGATCTGAGTTTGGTTACACTGAAACTGTGGGTTTATTCGTGTGAATGTGAAAGCGACTCAGATTCTTGCGCACTTGTTCGGGAAGTAACGCCACACACCGTTGTCTGAATGTTTGATGCATATGGCACACACAAAACGGGAAACACTTCAGGAGTTTCGAAGTGGTCATTTGATTGGTTGAATTCTCCAGGATGTCCGAGAGACGTGTGTGGCGCGTTCTTTAACGTTACGCCTGGAAACAAAGCCGCTATGATGCCAAACCCCCTCATGGAAAAAGAAAGCAGTCGTGTTTACAACTGTGACAATGAGCGCGTATCTGGGTCAGTTAAACGCCGGATTTTCAAAAGCATGTGAAGTTCATGGCTCCATTGTTGCAGTGAACTTGCACAACGTTCTTGAATTTAGTAGATGCACGCCGGTCTGTTGTATTGTTTAGACTTTGACTTTTCATTTTTCACGCCCCTAAACATGACGGGGAACAATACGAACTGTGATTGGTTGCGTTACATGTCAGTCAGACGGCCTCTGGTCGGCCCTTGGCCAATGAGAGTCCAGACCTTCTGCCGTCAGTCTGAAAGTATGACGACATCATTGGTAATTTGACTTTCCCGAACTAAACAACTAATTATAATATTCTGAATATGAGAAAGGCTATGTTAAAATGATGATGGCTGCAGAAAGTCTTTCCTCAACATCTACTAATCCCAGTTAAGCTGTCAAGGTCGATTAAGCAAGCTTTTGTGATTGCAGGTTCGCTGTAGAGCATAAAACCACGAAATCAGCATTTGCAAAATTCATGAAGCATCGTTCCAGAGGGCCTGCGAGTGAAGTCGAACACCTCACCGCTCGACGTGTCAGGTCTGGACTCTGGGGCTCGTTTTAAACACAGTAACTCAAGATGATGCACAAAAATTCAATTCTCACCTCTGCCTTGCAGTGTGTCTGGCGTCGGATTGTGTCGAGCGCAGAATTGAGTTTTTCCCAGGAGTTAAATGCATCTTGTGAGTTTGTTAGAATAGCAGTGACATTAACTCTAAATCCGTTCATTTCTTCTTTCTGCCCTGAACTTCAGAATCACGATGCTGGTTTTATTGTATTTAAAATGATATATTGCATTCACACAGACTTTTGTGCGCTCACAGCTAGAGAGAGATTTGAAATTGCCCCCGGAAGAACATCAAAGCCTGACAAAACAACGCCACAAGGAAAAAGATTCATAAAAGCAAAATCTGACTTATATTTCATGCCCAGGTTTATAAAGTAAGAACAAATCCTAGGATACACTAAACTACAAGTTGTCACAATGGGATTTCCCCCCCAGTAACTACGCTCTAAGGAGAGTTAGTCAAATGAATGCTTATTAAAATGCAAATGCTTGTTTTCTAGCTTTACCGGTATATAGGTGTCAAACCAACTTCAAAATATATATTTTTAAACAAATAAAAAAAAGATAGATCGATAGATAGATAGATAGATCTTATCTTAGATAGATTTTTTTTATTTAAATTATTATTTCATATTTATTTGTTTCATGGTTTGCATATTTCAAAATAACACCCGTATGGTGGAAATATTAAATCTTTGTTGAGATTTTATGGTAGGCTATATTTTATTTGTATGCGCACATTTTTAAAGTAATCATCTTTTATTCCGTCATCTATTCTCATTATTCATCATTATCTTTCTTTTTTCAGTTCCCCCGCTCTACATATCTGCAGTCGTTTCCTCTCTCATGTTGCTGGCAGGTTCCTCATACAGAATCCTATTCATTCACATTAAACATCAAATATTAAAACCTCTATTAATATGAGATGAAATGGAGGATCTGTGTTCTCTTTAATCAGTTCAGTGACACAATAATTACTCATCGTTTTCATCTGTGGGGTGGCTGTGAAGATTTAGTGTTGAATTGCACAGTGTAATGACTTCAACCTTTGCATTAATCCTGTTAATGAGCATTAATTAAGTATCCTATATATAGCAGGACCCTGACACTTGTAGTTGTGATAGAAGGGCACATGAAGATCGTCGCTATGAATTCTGGGGCAGCTCGTCTGTTTGATGTTCTTTTACAGTGTCTGTGTTGTACGTTCACAGTGTCCTCTCTCTCTTTTAATAATAATAATCTATGTTTAGCATATGCAAATGTTATTCTATTTTCCTGGTGATTACAGCCCTGCATGTTAATGTGAAGCCCTTGGCTTTTCTCACCACTGTTGCGTAATGTTTCCGGTCTCAGCTGTTGAAATTATATACAAGCACAAAGTGAATATAAAAACAGCTACATAATGTTCCTTTGATCCTGGTACCAGCAGTTTAGGAAAATCAGCTTAATTGCTTGATGTCAAAAAAGTGGAACTCAACATGAATTCATCAAAATATTGTTGCATGAAACACTCACTCTCTGTCATCAGACAGTCTTCTGTTGTTATGTGCTCCTCTAGTAATACTTTACATTAAGGTTACATAACATTCATTAATTTACATTAACTTACAATGAGCAATATATTTGTTAGAGGCTGTATTCATATTTTTTAACAATAGTTAATCAAAAAATACAATTGTTCATTGTTTGTTCATGTTAGTTCAGGTCTAATAAATAAAATAAACATTTGATTTTAATAATGTAGGAAATGTTGCAATTAACATTAAGATTAATAAATGCTTTAGATGTATTGTTCATGGTTAGTTTATGTTGACTAATATAGTTGACAAATGTTAACAAAAAACCTTATGATAATGTGTTACTGCTCTTCTGCATCAGATATTCTTTTAAGGATCAGATGCTCTAATATTTTAGCCACTCTTTCCTCATCAGATGTTCAAGCATCAGACGTTCTTCCATCCGCAAACACTCTTCCGTCATCAGACACTCTTATCCGTCATCAGACACTCTTCTGTCATCAGACACTCTTATCCGTCATCAGACACTCTTCCGTCATCAGACACACTTATCCGTCATCAGACACTATTCCGTCATCAGACATTCTTATCCGTCATCAGACATTCTTCCGTCATCAGACACTCTTATATCCGTCATCAGACATTCTTCCGTCATCAGACACTCTTATCCGTCATCAGACATTCTTCCGTCATCAGACACTCTTATCCGTCATCAGACATTCTTCCGTCATCAGACACTCTTATCCGTCATCAGACATTCTTCCGTCATCAGACACTCTTATCCATCATCAGACATTCTTCCTTCATCAGACACTCTTATCCGTCATCAGACATTCTTCCGTCATCAGACACTCTTATATCCGTCATCAGACATTCTTCCGTCATCAGACACTCTTATCCGTCATCAGACATTCTTCTGTTATCAGACACTCTTATCCGTCATCAGACACTCTTCCTTCATCAGACACTCTTCTGTCATCAGACACTCTTATCCGTCATCAGACACTCTTATCCGTCATCAGACATTCTTCCGTCATCAGACACTCTTATCCATCATCAGACACTCTTATCCGTCATCAGACATTCTTCCGTCATCAGACACTCTTATCCATCATCAGACACTCTTCGGTCATCAGACACTCTTATCCGTCATCAGACACTCTTCCGTCATCAGACATTCTTCCTTCATCAGACACTCTTATCCGTCATCAGACACTCTTATCCTTCATCAGACACTCTTATCCGTCATCAGACATTCTTCCGTCATCAGACACTCTTATCCATCATCAGACACTCTTCGGTCATCAGACACTCTTATCCGTCATCAGACACTCTTCCGTCATCAGACATTCTTCCTTCATCAGACACTCTTATGTCATCAGACACTCTTATCCGTCATCAGACACTCTTCCTTCATCAGACACTCTTATCCGTCATCAGACATTCTTCCGTCATCAGACACTCTTATCCGTCATCAGACATTCTTCCTTCATCAGACACTCTTCTGTCATCAGACACTCTTATCCGTCATCAGACACTCTTATCCGTCATCAGACACTCTTATCCGTCATCAGACACTCTTCTGTTATCAGACACTCTTATCCGTCATCAGACACTCTTCCTTCATCAGACACTCTTCTGTCATCAGACACTCTTCCGTCATCAGACACTCTTCCGTCATCAGACACTCTTATCCGTCATCAGACATTCTTCCTTCATCAGACACTCTTCTGTCATCAGACACTCTTCTGTCATCAGACACTCTTATCCGTCATCAGACATTCTTCCGTCATCAGACACTCTTCTGTCATCAGACACTCTTATCCATCATTAGACACTCTTATCCGTCATCAGGCACTCTTCCTTCATCAGACACTTTTCTGTCATCAGACACTCTTCCTTCATCAGACACTCTTATCCGCCATCAGACACTCTTCCTTCATCAGACACTCTTATCCGTCATCAGACACTCTTCCTTCATCAGACACTCTTATCCGCCATCAGACACTCTTATCCGTCATCAGACACTCTTCCGTCATCAGACACTCTTCCTTCATCAGACACTCTTCCGTCATCAGACACTCTTATCCGCCATCAGACACTCTTATCTGTCATCAGACACTCTTCTGTCATCAGACACTCTTCCTTCATCAGACACTCTTCCGTCATCAGACACTCTTATCCGCCATCAGACACTCTTATCCGTCATCAGACACTCTTCCGTCATCAGACACTTTTCTGTCATCAGACACTCTTATTTGTCATCAGACACTCTTCTGTCATCAGACACTATTCCTTCATCAGACACTCTTATCCGTCATCAGACACTCTTCCTTCATCAGACACTCTTATCCGCCATCAGACACTCTTATCCGTCATCAGACACTCTTCCGTCATCAGACACTCTTCCTTCATCAGACACTCTTCCGTCATCAGACACTCTTATCCGCCATCAGACACTCTTATCTGTCATCAGACACTCTTCTGTCATCAGACACTCTTCCTTCATCAGACACTCTTCCGTCATCAGACACTCTTATCCGCCATCAGACACTCTTATCCGTCATCAGACACTCTTCCGTCATCAGACACTTTTCTGTCATCAGACACTCTTATCCGTCATCATCAGACACTCTTATCTGTCATCAGACACTCTTCTGTCATCAGACACTCTTCCTTCATCAGACACTCTTCCGTCATCAGACACTCTTATCCGCCATCAGACACTCTTATCCGTCATCAGACACTCTTCCGTCATCAGACACTTTTCTGTCATCAGACACTCTTCCGTCATCATCAGACACTCTTATTTGTCATCAGACACTCTTATCCGTCATCATACACTCTCCCGTCATCAGACACTCTTCAAGCATCAAACGCTTGTGTCATCAGGCACTCTTCTAGGATCAGACGCTCCTGTTATCAGACGCTCTTCTGTCATTAGATGCTATTCAAGTATAACGCACTCTTGACAGCAGACAAGGTTATGCTTCGTGTGGACACGTCCATGTTATAAGAATTAATGAAGGAACATCAGGATTTTTCCCAGAAGCCTCAGCAGAATCAGAGGAAACCGCTTCTCGTTTAAATGACCTGAAATCAAGCCAGGACATGCTCACTTGAGACATTAGCTGCTTGTTCTTGTTTTGTAAACACT
The DNA here is from genome assembly GCF_949152265.1 of Phoxinus phoxinus. Classification (NCBI taxonomy): domain Eukaryota; kingdom Metazoa; phylum Chordata; class Actinopteri; order Cypriniformes; family Leuciscidae; genus Phoxinus; species Phoxinus phoxinus. The sequence continues at coordinate 37,828,672 of NC_136879.1, forward strand.
GCAGTAGCTGCCAAAGGAAATGATTGAATATATAAACAGTCCAGTGAAGGGACGAATAACTGTGGGGTGTCTCAATATGCACAGGCTCAAAGGGCAGTCACGCATATTTTAAGTATGCAAAATCATTTCAGACCCTGCAATATGGGCAGCAGGATATTATGCCATGCTCCATGGCTTCTGTTTTGAATAAATAATCAAATGTAATAAATTAACAATGGTAAATATCTAATTTACTCCACTTTTCAGTGACACTGTTATCCACATTTTAACATTATATTAGACTTTAAATTATGATGTTAAATTCACTATTGTTTTATTTAGAATTGTTCTATAATATATACAGTATTTAATGCAATTACATCAGAAGTAACTAATTAATTACAGAAAAATTAAGAGTAATCCCTTACTTTATTTTTTCAAAGGGAATATATTTAATTGACTGTAATTGCTTATTTAGTAATGCGCTACACCCAAAACTTGACGCAGATGGCAACTGCGATTTCATTCAAAATCCGTGTGTTTTGGTTCAGCGCACCAAAGTTTGAATGCCTTGTTTCGGTGAGCTTTCTCACAACACGTCCCGTTACAATTACGGTCTTTTGGATGTTCACATTCAACCACCTGAGCGTCTACTCTACAATAGCAACTTGGTCTAACGCGTTTTTGACAAGCTCAAAACGTTCCAGACCCCGTTTACACATGTATTGTATAGTAGCGTCGTCCACTTGTGATCGGATTGATGAAAATGCATCTTAGATGACCCTAAGAAGTAAATAGGAATCTGGTTTAAAATGAAATGCATAAAAAGTATTTATTCAAATTGAAAGCATCTCAGCTTTCTCCCATCTCTCACCACAGATTCCTTCAGCGATGAAAAGATGATGCTGAAGTATTGTTTTTCTGTACTCGAAAGGTTAAATTGAGTTGCAAATCCAGATTCAGCAATGTAAAATGTCACAGTGCGTTTTAAAAGCACACAGTAAATGTATCCTGACATGCTCAGTGATGCACGCCGGGGCCTGTAGCTTTCATTTGAACAGCGGCCGTGATAACTGAGGGCAGGAGTGAGATTTCATCTGGATAAGTTCCATCTCATCCGAATGCTTCAAGAAAAAGTCTTGGCTAAATGCGTATTATGTCAACATGTGTAATGTAAGTATTGTTGATTATAATTTTCAGAACAGTTTGAATGTTCATTGAATGTTCAGCAATGTTCAACAGTTCAGAATAGTTGCATATTTTAAATCCGTGCTGTTTTAAGACTTTTTTATTTCTTTATATATTCTGTGTACATGTACTGTAACAGAATCTGTTGAAATTGATTCTTGTGTCTTTAAATATATGAATGGATAAATCTGCTTTTCAACATCACAGCAACATTTAATGTGTGGGTAATGCATTGTTTTTTTCTGTTTTCTTGATAATTAAATGAGGAATAATACATTTTAAGAAGTGCGGCTTCTCATGGCATGGAGTACAAAATACACAGAAGTATAACAAGAAGATACATCAGTACATAGATCCAGTAAGATACAAAATGGAAACTAGTTAAGTAAAAGCTCTTGAAAAGAAAAATGTTTTACAGAAATGAGTCTGTGAGTTTAGGGCTGTAAAAAGGAGAAGACCTCAAGTTTTGCATTTCTACACAAGCAGACACATATTTATCAGATGCTCAAGGTCAGCGGCTGAAATGAGCCATGGAAGAGTGTTTCCGGAAAGCATTTTGGTAGAATAAAGAATTTATGTTTAGCCTCGCCATGGCTTTAAGTGCTCTATCAGTGTGAATAGTTGCACATAACTTGCTTATGTAAGAGTGAACTTCTCCATCTGTTTGAGAATAGCCTGAAAAGAAATGCTGCATCAGTGTGTGTGTGTGTGTAAATATGTGTGCTGTGGTCAGTGCGCACTGGCTTTGGCCTCTGAGTGCACTTGCTGAAACAGCTAAATGGATGAATCACGGCGCACGTGGGGATGTTTGTGTGTGTGACAGAAGAGAGAGAGAGGGAGAGAGAGAGGATGCATTATAGTGAATCTCCTGTCCAGGGCCCAAATTTAAAATGAAAAATGTAAGAATTTCTATTATGAAGCCTGATATCTTGCTTCATGGCAGTTAAGAATATTTCAATGGAAGGCAAGCCGAGTGTTTGGGAATGCACATTTTACTATTATTTTTGCATTCCGTGATGCTACAAAAGATTCCGTATAGAACTTTAAAGGGTTTTATCAGGCGCTTCATATATAGAACCTTTTAGGGGTTTCCATCATGAGATGATTTTATAGATTTAGATTTAATTAAATAAGTTGGTAACACTTTATTTCAATGGGCCACTTTAGACATTCTACTAATGATAAGTAACTTTGCAAAATATTTTGCAACTTCTCAGAGTATTTGTACTGTCTGCTTAATATTAGCTAGCACTTTTTTCAATGCTCCCACCGACAGTAACTTTGCAACTACATGTCAACTTATTCTACTCACCCAAACAACGAACCCTAACCTACTACAGTCTACTAATACTCTAATGAGAGTTAGTTGACAAGTTACGAATGTATATATATGGATCATCAAAATAAAGTTTAACCAATTTAATTCATTTTCAATTTTTGTATTATATTTTATGAATAAAGCAGCTTGTAACCTACTTTATCGTTAGAAAATGTAATCATTAAAAGTAAAACATGAACATGAAAGTATTATGCCATAATTTAAGACATTTCTCTATTTTGGCATAAAGGGTTCTTTAAAATTGAGTAAAGAACCCAGGCTTCTATATAGAACTCTATAGAAAAATGTGTAAAATTCTAAACAATAACTGACTGGGGGAAGGGCTGCTGTTTTTATGTGAATTGCATCCATTAGTACATTTCTGATGATCCTTTAATAATCTGCAGGGTGGGCAAGCTTATTCTACAAAATAAAATCTAAAAAAGCTCCTAAATATATGCTTTATTTTTTTTAAGCAAAATATATTGTCTTGTTTTTTTTTCCCCTGTTGATTTGACCCAATATGTTACTGACAGGTTTCGTGAGATTCATAGAAATATTTGCTTCAATTAATCCAATATTTTATTCACCATTTTTTTGTTTTTACTTTCTGCTCCATTTCTCTGTGATGTATCGCCCTCACCAGCCCTTCAGTGGACTCTCTATTGAAACGTCCTGGTCGTGGGGGGAATATCTATGAGCCGGACTCTCACACTCTCTCTCTCTCTCTCTCTCTCTCTCTCTCTCTCTCTCTCTCTCTCTCTCTCTCTCTCTCTCTCTCTCTCTCTCTCTCTCTCTCTCTCCTTTCAAAACACTTCATTAGCATGACAAACATTGCAAAAACATTAAAGGAGACCTTTTTCAAAGTCTTGTTTTTGGGCTCTACAAGAATATGTTTTCATGCTTGAATGTTCATAAAACACCTTATTTTCCCATATCCTCCATAGTTGCGGCTCCTCTCTTCCCAGTCTGTCAGTAACGCTCTGTTTAGTTCCTGTCTCTATGAAGCCCCTCCTTCTGAAAAGCACACTGTGCTCTAATTGGTCGGCTGGATCAGTGTGTTGTGATTGGTCAAACGCTTCGAGTGTGTTTGGGAAATGCCCCGCCCCTTATCATAACCTCGAGTTTCAACACTCAACTAACTAACTCAATCAGGCCCCACCCCTTTATTCTGCGTATGAATTATTTAAATGAGGAATATTGTGACGTGTTCGTTCCCGGAAAAACTCAAGACTACAATGGAGGCGTTTCAGGGAGTTCAGAAACAGTGACACTGATATAGAGAATAATTCGCACTGGAGTGTATTTGTGCTTTGGAAATTTTCAGGCTCAAACAGAAACATTACAGACTAAAAAAAGATGAACGTGGGAAAAAAGCATAATTAATAGGTCCTCTTTAACATATCATGTACACTCTTAAAATAAAAGGTTTCAAAAGGTGGCTTTCGCAGTGATACCGTTTGGTTACCCAAAGAACTTTCTCCAAAGAACATTTTTCTCCTTTTGGCTAGGAACTTTTTAATAATCAGAACTTTTTCCACTATAAAAACTTTCTGTGCGATGGAATGTTAATTAATTCCAAAGATGCCAATAAAGAACCTTTATTTTTAAGAGTGTACAAACAATAAAGTTGTCAGTTTTTATAGTTTGCTAAGGCAAGCATCGTTATTACTGCTGCTCATACTTTGGGATAGATGGCTGGTTTTAATGTGTGTGTTTACGTCTCATACCCGTCCTGCGGCTCAGTTTGGAGTTTGAATTAGTTTGATTTCAAATGAATTGCTATCAGTTTTTCTGTTTCTCTCTCAGTGTCTATCATTCCATCATCTCATAAGCAGCGAGCATGAACTCCTCTCAGTCTCCTGTGATATTCAAAGCAGCTGTTTTGTACCTCCTTTAATATGCCGATTTGAAAGAAACATGAGTTCAGTGCCGGTTCTGTCCCTGAGGTGGTTTTGCACTAGAAACAAAGACAGATTCTGCGTCCAGGTTATTTTAGCTCATGCTGTATTATGACTCAGTGTTTGCCACGCTGCTATATTGGGGGGTTTAGCTCTCCGCAAATGACTAGCTCGCAGTCATATGAACGCTGTTACGTCAAGAGAGAGAGAGATGCTGTGTTAATGAGGGGAAATGAGGGGGCAGCCCACTATCCTCCATGCAACCCATCACTGCGTGAAACACGAGCACAATGCGGCTCTGTCTCGCTGTTTAGTATTCTGACTGAGGGAAGGGAGAGCAGTTCAAACTTTGTTTTGGACACAGAGCTACTCTGTGATGGAATAAGGCCATTTAGAAAGAGACAATAGAGAGAAAAACAAGGGTGAGTGAGTATGGATAATGTGCTCTGAATTTAGAAAAATATCTGTAAAATTATATTTAAGGAGAGAGAGAGAGAGAGCAGTGCACGCTTGTGTTATAAATCTGTGTGTGTGTGTGTGTGCGTGTGTGTGTGCGTGTGCGTGTGTGTGCGTGCGCGTGTGTGTGTGTGTGTGTGTGTGTGTGTGTGTGTGTGTGTGTGTGTGTGTGTGTGTGTGTGCCTGTGCGTGTTGGAAAGAAAAAAATCACTAATGAAATCTCTAATGTCTAAAATGTTTCTCCTAGACAATAATTCGATTACATAGGGAGTGTTCTGCTTCTCAGATGTTTCTCCTGGGAAAAACTCCCAATAATCGCACATGCGTCTCCTAGACGAGTTTAGGAAGAATGGCTCTTGAATGATGCTTATATGTATCACGATACCAAATCAAATTGCTCAAAGTTTGCTCTTTTATAGCTCAGGAGACTTAATGTGTTTCTCCTGAAGTTCCTTATTAAGTGTCGTTGTTGCTCACTATATACTAAAACTATTTAAAAAAAATTGTGGTAATTAAAATAAAGCTTAAATAAAATAGATGAAAAATAGATAGAACATTTTTTAGATGGAAAACGTGAAAAACGTACATGTAAATTAAAATTTTCCCTCGACAACTAACTGAAATAAGTTTATGCAGAAGTATAAAATCTACTAAAACTGTTATTTATATTTTTTGTAATAAATTGTAGCTATTGAATATATTTTTTTATTGAAATATTAATATAAAAAAAATGACAATCACAAAAAACAAATTTAAATAAAATCTGAAAACAAAAAGCTAATTCGATATATTCATAAATATTATAATAATATATAAATAATATTAAATAACACTGGTACAAAAAAAGTTCGAGTTTGACAAGAAATGTTCATATAAAATCACAAATGAGATCTGTTCTGTTAAATATCTTATTTCTCAATATTTCAATAAATTTTGTTTGGGAATGGATATCCACATTGATTTAATAGCTCTATTCTGTTCATGTTCATCAGCAATCTTTTTATAATTTTTTTCTCCTCCTAAGATATTTGAGAAGATACATCTGAGACGAAGTTGATGCCTGCAATGATACATAAGTAGGCTACTCCATTTCTAGGGCCAGATTTACTAAACTGGGCAAATTAGCGTCTGAATTGACCATTCAAAGACCCGCCCCCTTAGTTACTGTCGCTATGTCCGACAAGCTACGCCGCTCTCACACACACCATGTTCTCACGCAGTGAAAAATACATCGCGGAGCAGAGAGGACACTGACAACATGCTGACAGACAGGACAGACCAGCTTACTTTTCGGTTACTTTTGATATTAAACAAAGTCTCACCTTTCAAATTTGGTATTTATTTTTAAAGAAATTTAAACAATAAATACCGTTTTATGGCTCTTTAATGTGTCTGACAGATCGCTGTAGAGCATCAGTTAAAGCTGCTTGTGAACCGATCATCTCTTCCTTCTAGTTCATTTATAGCATCAAATAAACATGAATGAACATCAGAAGGAATGTTGTTTTAACCGCGGAAAGGCGTCAGTACTCCGCTTCTCAAGTTCAAATCCTCCCATGTTAATCTACTAACTCCTGACTGCTTTGTCGGACAAAAATGGCAGATTCGGTGGATGGTGGATTATGATTGGTCAGATCGCCTGTCAATCAAACTCCCTGCGAAGGCAGGGTCAATTAACCCTAAACAGGGCAATCCCATAAAAGTGCCGATGGGAGAGGAAAAGTTCTGCTCGGGAATTACAGACGCAGCCGGATCATTTCCATAATGACCAACACAATCTACCAAGAGCGTCTGCTTTATGTAAGACATGCTTTTTTGGGCGGTAAATAACGGCGCAAAAATATCAGTAAATTGACGAGCGTAAAACTTAGTCAATCACCTTGCATGATTCATTTAAATATTCTCCTCCTATAAATGTTGCGTCTGAAAGGGAAGCTCCTACAAATGCATGTGCAAAATATCCCTGTCCTCGCCTTTTCAGCGCTAATTTTTCACTGCGTTTCTTTAGTAAATCCTGACAGTAGTTTTTTAACGCCAAAAAGAGGGTTTGTGCTGACGCAAGCTCATAGTAAATCTGGCCCAGTCTCTAAAGCTATGAACGAGCAACATCTGAGCATGAAAAGTTTCCTTTGGTTGTGTGTGTGTGTGTGTGTGTGTGTGTGTGTGTGTGTGTGTGTGTGTGTGTGTGTGTGTGTGTGTGTGTGTGTGTGTGTGTGTGTGTGTGTGTGTGTGTGTGTGTGTGTGTGTGTGTGTGTGTGTGTTTGTTTGACTCTATGTGGAAGTACAGTTTGGTTTTTGAGCATTTGAGTTAATAAAAGCCTCGCACACACACACAGATGTCCCTCTCTGAGACCTGCGGAGGACATAATCCTCTGTCCTGCCAACATTATTTCATTCTTATTTGAGTTGTCCATCCCTTCTCAATATCCTGTTGCTAAGCGCTTAAAAAAAAAATCCCATCCATTATCATCAGCAGTATGTTTACTTGTGTTGTCCTTGTAACCGTGTTTTACCTAATGAAAGCAATCGCTGTCGTTGCCTACGCACTCAGTCTATTCTTCCACCAAGGTCTGTCTCTGCTGCATCTCACATATTTTTTTATAATCATCTACTTGATTTACTCCGCTATAAAAGCGAGCAGGAGCTGCTCCGCACAAAGCTGCAGCCTGGAGATATTTATGTTGGATTGCGAGTGCTGTTCTTCTAAAGCTGCGTGAGATTTGTTTTTCTGATGATGACATTTACAGATGCCTTTTCGGTTGCTTTTCTTGCCATTAAAGTCTCTTTTCTTCACTCTTTTCTCCCCAGGACCCCTGGCGGGCTGGTTCCTCTCCGTGTTCAATCACCTCCTTTATTTCGTCTCCTCCTCTGAACTCCAGAAGCCTTTTGAGGAGTGAGATCATGGCACCGCTTTCCTCTCGGCGCTCTTCTATCCTCTTTCTGAGTCTCGTCCTCGTCCTTTCTTTGCCCCCGTCCTGTTCTCCCGAATCCCAGCGTGAAGAACCGTCTCTCCCGCCCTCCATCGCTCCGTCGGAGATTCCCTCAGAGCTCTACAGTAACCTGACCGATGACAGCGACCTACCCGCTCCGAAAAAGCCGTGCAGCGACCCCGTCACGTGCAGACCTGGGATCGTCCTGCCCGTGTGGATGCCTGTCAATCCCCGTCTCGGAGAGCAGATCGTGCGGGCCGTCATCTATTTCGCCTCGCTCATGTACATGTTTCTGGGAGTGTCCATCATCGCTGACAGATTCATGGCATCCATCGAGGTCATCACGTCACAAGTGAGTTGCACACATTGTTCTGCGTAATCTTGATAATCTTGCTATAATTGCAAAATCACAGTTCCCGTCTACACTGTAAACCCGAATAAGTTGGCAAAACTCAAAACGTTTATGCAAGCAGAACTAGCAGATTTTTATTTTGTACTTATACACTTTAATTGTTCTTAACTTGAAATGTTTGAGTTCACTAATACATACAATTAACTTAAACCGTTCATGTAATCTCAATGTGAACACTTTTATTAGTATAAACTTAGCTAGCTTTAACAAGCTAACATACTAATTTGTTAACATATTAGCAATAGTATGTTATACAGAAGCACTTGCTGTATGAGTGCAACAATATAAAGGTTTTATTTGCTCTCAAATCAAGCTCTTGTCAGTTACCATGATGGTAACTATCCTAAAACCAACATTAACAGAAATTCTTCTAAATTCTTCTAAATTAGCATTACAAAACATTAATCACTACTAAATCGAATTACTTCACATTAATCTTGCACAGAAAAAAACCCCCATTATATTACACTTAATTTTAACATTTTAGCATCTCTCCCTTTCGAGTGCCATCGGCAAAGCATGCTGGGAAATATGACATCCCAGCCGTTTCAGGTAAACTTAAGTTTGTCTAAATTAAAATAAATAATTTCATAAAACTCAAAACAATTAAACAGTTCAGTTTACTTAAAATATATCAGTTCTGTGAACTTGAAAAAAAAAAGTACTAAATACTCATAAAAGTGAACTAATTAGTTTAATTTAAGTTTGTCCTACTCAAACCAATTCATTATTTTGAGCGTTAGGGTTTACAGTGTACCATAAAGAGGATTATGATTTATGATAATTTTCCAAGGTTCGTATGCCACTCTTTAGGAGTTGCATTTCGTGCCTCTGTTAATTGACTGACAGTAAAATAATTAAAGAGGACCTATTGTGCAATTTTCCATGTTCATCTTTCTTTTGTGTGTAATGTTTCTTTTTGAGCATGAAAAAGTTATTCTCTATATCAGTGTCAGTGTTTCTGAACTCCCTGAAACGCCTCCATTATAGTCTTGAGTTTCTTCCGGGAACGAACACGTCACAATATTCCTCATTTAAATAATTAATACGCAACATAAAGGGGCGGGGCCTGATTGAGTTAGTTTGTAGTGTGTTAAAACTGGCGGTTATGGTAAGGGGCGGGACATTTCCCAAACACACTCGAAGCGCTTGACCAATCACAACACACTGTTCCAGCCGACCAATCAGAGCACAGTGTGCTTTTCAGAAGGAGGGGCTTCATAGAGACAGGAACTAAACAGGGGTGTGTTCCCGTACAACGACGTAAGTCGCTGCTTTACCATAGTACGATGCATCGTTGAAGAAATCAACTAGCTAGTTACGACTGTTTCCCGAAACCATATTGTCGCAAATTGGTCGTTAGTTTATGACGTCTCGCACGTGGTGGAGTAATAACTTCTTTTAATGAAACTGTTTGAGATCAAATCAACGCTAGATGTTTTGACATAAATTACAGACATGGCATCTGAGGACTATTTCTCATTTTTTATCTCAGTTATTTTGCTTTATTTCCTGATTCAATCATAGGCTCGTTCTTACGTACTAGAGCACGTTCGCACATGCACAGTCTTCAGGAAACAGGCGCGCGGGAAGTCATTTTCGACAGGGGGTGCTGGTGCAGGCGGCGGCGGGGTGGGGATACTGACACACAATCAAAGACAGTACAGTTTATTCCCCGTGCTATACAGTTCTGCAGGCAGGGGCGTTTGTTTATAAAACAGGGTGCGTCGTTATAGGCAGCTTAGGGGGGTTCTCCCCCGAGAAATTTTGGATTTCTCGGACCTACATATGTGCATTTTAAGGTGTTTGAAGGCCAAAAAATTGGAATACAATAGAAGCAAATAATGAATAAAAATACATTTATTTGTATTATGTACAAACTTTTGTTTCGTCATGTTTTCATAGCTCAATAGCGTTTCGGTGTGCTCAGATGTGCGCGCGCTGCAGTCGCTAGGAAACATGCACAGACGCGCGCGGACATGGATTTCTGTCGCGCAGGAATGTTTATTTTAAAACAACCACAAGTAGATTAAGTGTTCACAAACCGCATAACGGCCAAAAAAAGGCCTAAGTGCCACAAAGTAACAGACTATGCAAATCTGTCTTTAATATCCGAGGGACATTCTTAAACGCTTAACGATCCTTTATATAAATCTGGGCCTGCATGGCGGCAGGAAAAAGACGCAGAGATGTAAGACACCGTGTCTCTACCTTACGATGATTTCGGTACACCAAAGTTACCGGGAAGTTCGCCGGCGGGAACTACAATCCTGCTCGTAGTAGTTGCGCAACTTGTGTGTGGGCCGTGAGTGTGCGTGCTGCGTAGGCGCGTCAAGGCACATCTGATTGGCTAATACTACACACTGAAGATAAATTAAATAATTTTTAATTAAATAATAACTAAAATGATCCATCTCTTCATCCCACACACCAAACGTGACATACAAAATGTCGTGGAACAGAAACAACAACCAGAAATATTTATAAGCTATCATTTTATTGTCATCACAGTTTGCCAAAGGGGGTGTTGCAGTGCCAACAGGGGGTGCTGCAGCACCTGCAGCACCCCTAGTTCCCGCGTTCATGTCAGGAAACGACACTTTAAATCTCTTGACAAACTAAAAGACGTAAATGACATTTGATTGTATTCTAAATAAAAGATACAGATTGAATGTGCTTATTTTGCTCAAGACAAGAATTTTTTAAGTCCACATGTCATGCAAACTAGAAACTCTGCTTCTAACCACATGTCGAGAGCCGTCATTCCAACCACACAAGTTTGCGATGTTGTTTGCGAATGTTCGGTTGATCAATGGTTTTGGGAAACACAGACTCGTTGAAATATGCTGATTACGACAGAACTTGCGACCATAGTTGTTTAACGATGCTTTCGGGAAACACACCACAGAACGTTACTGACAGACTGGGAAGAGAGGAGCTGCAACTATGGAGGATATGGGAAAATAATGTGTGTTATGAACATTCAAGCATGAAAACCTTTTCTTGTAGACCCCAAAAACAAAACCGAGACTTTGCAAAAGGTCATAATATGGCCTCTTTAATATAATGTGAGGGTGTTCTTGGACCTTTTATTGTTGGGTTCATTAACAAGCGATATTGTTGAACATTCAGTAAATAACGGTTCAATTTGTCATGTATGTTAAAGGAATAGTTCATCCAAAAATTTTACATTTTCAAGTCTTCTGAAACGTTAGCATGGCACTAGCAGTACAGTAAATGAGTAGTTGATTTGGATAAAATTATTTGTCAAATTTGAAAATTAAGTAAGTATTCACTGAAAATGCACTCTCTATTCAAACTGGTGCATTTGGTTATGAAACTTGCGAAAACCATATAATTAGATTAATTTATAAAATAAAGTAATTGTATGTCTGCAGAAAACTTGGAATTTAGTGTATGTTTTTTTGTTTTTTCTGTAATGTTACCCTATATAAAGTAGAAAAGTGAAGACTAATAAAAAAGTTTTCCTTTTTGTTTTATGGAAAAAGCTGCACACGTTTGGTTTGGAAAGATGTGAGGCCGGGTAAACAATGACAAAACGTTCATTTTTGGGCGAACTCTTCTTTTAAAAGTATAGCCTTCACCTGAGCTTGACTTTAGCTAGTAATTGGCGTTATTAAAATAAAAACAATCGTGACTGTTTCTCCAGCCTCTGAACATTTAATGGGATGCAAATGCTTGCAGTGTGCTTGATGTTTTTTTTCAGTCTTTCTGCTAAAACGCCTGACTCGTCAACACTTGTCAAGGGTAGATCGCCTACTCTTATCACCTCCACTGACTCACGCGCCATAAACCTGTCGGAAGAGGAAAATTAGTCAAAATGCTTTTATAAAGGAGCCTAGATTTCCTTCAATTCTTTAGTTTCAGTTTCTCAGCCAGAAAATGACAAATAAATCTAAATCTCTAGCTTTTAATGCATAACTGCTGAATTTGTAATAGCCAGATGTAGCAGGTGACTAACGCACCATCACGATAGTCACAAATATATTTAAAAAATAAATTAAAACTTTATAGAAATTTTCAAAAACTAATAAATGCTAAAAGCACATAACAAAAACTGGAAGTTATACTAAAATTGAAACCTGTAAACATAAAAATGTAAACTAATTCAAAACATTAATAAACACTATAATAGTTTATAGTAAAGTTTGCTGGGACAAATGTTTATGTTGGCTTTACAAAGCCTTGTCTGAAAGTTTGAAATGTTTATAGCTTCCTAGTATGTTTTATCATGTGATTTGCTTGTCTTAGCATGTATCTAGTTTTATTTTACAGTTTGTTAACATGTTTGTAGAAGATTTGAATACATTGATAGCATGAATTAGCGTGTTTTAGCACATTGTTAACATTACTTAGCATGTTGCTGGCATGTTTTAGCACATTGTTAGGATGAATTAGCATGTTACTAGCATGTTTTAGCACATTGTTAACATGAATAAGCATGTTGCTAACATGTTTTAACACATTGTTACCACGAATTAGCATGTTGTTAGCATGTTTTAGTACATTGTTAACATGTTTTATCACATTGTTAACATGGATTAGCGTGTTGCTAGCATGTTTTAGCTCAATGCTAGCATTAATTAGCATATTTTGTTAACATTAATTACATCATTGTTAGCAAGTTTTACCATGTTGATAACATGTTTTTGCACATTGCTAGCATGTTACTACAATGTTTTAACACATTGCTAACATGAATTATCATGTTTTAGAACATTTGTTTTAGAACAGTTAGTATGTTTTAGGACAGTTAGTATGTTTTAGGACATTTGTTAGTTGAATTAGCATGTTGTTAGTATGTTTTAGGACATTTGTTAACATGTTGATAGCATGATTAGCATTTTGTTAACATGTTTCTAACATGATTTAACATATTTTAACACATTGATAACATTATTTAACACATTGCTAGCATGCTTCAGCATGTGCTAACATGATTTAACATATTATCAACATGTTGTTAACATGTTTTAACACTTTGCTAGCATGACTACCATGTTGGTAGCATGAATTAACACATTCCTATCAAGTTTTAGAATGATTTTAGCATGATTAGAAAATTAATTTAGACATTCATTGAGAAACTAAATTTACCTTTTTTTAATGCTAAAAATTACAAAATCCTTTAATTAAAATGAATTAAAATATAATATATCTAATAATAAAAAATAATAAAAATAATAATTCTAAATATTAATAAAAACTATAATAGTATAACACTGATAAAATGACACCGGTACAAACATAATAGCGTCACAATGTTAATCTAAATTGGCTAACAGAGTTCTTTTGTGAGGAATCAGTCGCTTTCTTTCTCTCCGGTTAGTTTCTCTCCTTTGCCAAATCAAAGCCAACAGCTCTGAGTCTACCTCATTAATCAAAGCGTCCCCTATAAAGATTCTCATCAACCCTTGTCAAAACATCCTTGTCTGCAGGGTCATGGGAAATGCAAGTGTGAAAACGGCACCAGAGACCACCAAAAATAGTCTGGAGATGTTAGCCAAGGAAGGTGTGTTTGGCCTGTCAGCGGCAAGCCTCGTGCACAGAGCTAATATTTTTAAACATCTCTGAGCCTGTTTATTGTGCACATTTTGAAAAGGCCAAAACATTACAATCTCCAGTGTTTTTGTTGTCTGTATGCATGAAAGTGCAGAAATCTGAATAGGTGTATTTTGGTGTTGACGACGCACAGCCAAGCAACTTAAAACATTCAATAAAAATGTTTGGTAACACTTTACATAAAAGCCTTTATGTATAATGCATTATAGAAGTTTTTTTAATGCATTAATTATGCCTTGTAATGCACCTTATAATGCATTGAATGATCTCATGAATAATTGTAAAAAATAATTGTAATGTGTTTTAACACATTTTTAGCATGTTGCTAACATGAATTAGCATGTTGCTAACATGAATTAGCATGTTGCTAACATGAATTAGCATGTTGCTAACATGAATTAGCATGTTGATAACATGTTTTCACACATTGCTGGTATGAATTAGCATGTTACTACCATGTTTTATCACATTGCTAACATGACTTAGCATGTTGATAACACATTGTTAGTATGACTTAGCATGTTACTGCCATGTTTGACTACATTGATAACACGAATAAGCATGTTGATAACATGTTTTACACATTGCTAGTATGAATTAGCATGTTGATAACATGGTTTAACACATTGCTAGTATGAATTGGCATGTTACTACCATGTTTGACTACATTGCTAACATAAATAAGCATGTTGATAACATGTTTTAACACATTGCTAGTATGAATTAGCATGTTGATAACGTGTTTTAACACATTGCTAGTATGAATTGGCATGTTACTACCATGTTTTACCACATTGCTAACATGAATTAGCATGTTGATAAAATGTTTTACCACATTGCTAGTATGAATTAGCATGTTGATAAAATGTTTTACCACATTGCTAGTATGAATAAGCATGTTACTGCCATGTTTGACTACATTGCTAACATGAATAAGCTTGTTGATAACATCGTTTAACACATTGCTAGTATGAATTGGCATGTTACTGCCATGTTTGACTACATTGCTAACATGAATAAGCATGTTGATAACATGTTTTAACACATTGCTAGTATGAATTAGCATGTTGATAACATGTTTTAACACATCGCCAGAATTAATTAGCATGTTTAACATGTTTCTAGCTTGAATTAGCACGTTGCTAGCATGTTTTACCATGTTGCTAGCCTGTTTTAACACATCTCTACCTTCTTTTAGAATGTTTTAGCACTGAATCATAAAGAAAATGTAAAAAAAAATCATTGGGTTGTAGACCAGCATCAGCAGTCCTTTCTTGACTTGAGCGTCTCACACATCCAGGCACAAGACTGCCTTAGATGCATCGTTCTGAACGGTAGTCATAATTCCTGTAAAGCGAGTTGCAAATTAATAAAGGGAAGTGTTTCCAGCTCTGCATTGCACTGGATCAGACGCTGTGCCACACACACACACACACACACACACACACACACACACACGTTAGAGCCTCCAGGCCAAACCAGGCAGAAACACAAGACTTGAACTCTTCTATCTCAAAAGAAACAACTGAACCATGACGGTTTGACTGACTTCAGGTGCAATGAAAGTGCAAACAATAAAAACACCATTCCAGAATTATGATCTCTGACAGCATAGCGGCGCATTATTGAGTTGTGGAGTGTGAGTAGGCTATGATAGTTGTCTGTGCCTCAGGGTTTTTATACAGTTTGCCGATTTTTCATCCTGAAACTGTTTTTAACATTGATAATAATAATAATAAATGTTTCTTGAGCCGCAAATCATCATATTAGAATGATTTCTGAAGGATCATGTGACACTGAAGACTGGAGTAATGATGCTGAAAATTCAGCTTTGATCACAGGAATACATTACATTTTATAATATATTAAAATAGAAAACAGTTATTTAAAATTGTAATAATATTTCACAATTTTACGGTTTGTTTTTGTTTTTGTAATCAAATAAATCCAGCCTTGGTGTGTGCAGAAGAGACTTCTTTTAAAAAACATTAAAAATTTGTACGATCCCAAACATTTTTGAACGGCAGTGTACTTATTTATATAAAATATTTTCTGCATATTTTGATGGTTTAAATCAAACCATCCATACATTTAAAATTGAACCGCATTTCTGCACCTGTTTGACAGTTCTCATATGTGTGTAACCGGAGAATATAAGATTATAATTCAGCTCCACTTTAGTCTCTGTAAACTGTTTTTTAATAAGAGTTTAATTCTGTGATGTGAATATCTATGAATAGGTCTATATGAATATTTTCATCCCTTACATGTTTACATGCACAACTTTTGTTTCAATTTGACCCTTCGCATGGAGCTTGATTGACTGGTGATCTGACCAATCATACTTCGCCATCCGCCATTTTGTCCGACAAAGCAGTCAGGAGTTAGTAGATTAACATAGGAGCATTTGAACAACATTCAACAAAACAACATTCCTTCTTATGTTCATTCATGTTTATTTGATGCTAAATGAACTAGAAGGAAGATGATCGGTTCACAAGCAGCTTTAACTGAGGCTCTACAGCGATCTGTCACGAGTCACGACACATTAAAGAGCCACAAAACGGTATTTATTGTTTAAATTTCTTTTAAAAAATGACCAAATTTGAAAGGTGAGACTTTGTTTAATATATTTAATTACAAAAGTAACCGAAAATTAACCTGGTCTGTCCAGTCTGTCAGCGTGTTGTCAGTCTCCTCTCTGCTCTACGATGTATTTTAGCGACAAAATAGCGACAGTAACTAAGGGGGGCGGGTCTTTGCGAACGGTCAAATCAAACTCGATTCCGTTCTAACTGGTGCACGACGACCCTGCTGCAATATCCTGTCAGTCTTTAATGAGCAATAATGACTAGCTGTCTGTATCCTTAACATGTTCCCTTCTGCTCACCCAGGAAAAAGAAGTGACCATCACCATGCCCAGCGGAGAGACGTCTGTGGCCACTGTGAGAATCTGGAACGAGACCGTGTCGAATTTGACGCTGATGGCGCTTGGATCCTCCGCCCCTGAAATTCTCCTGTCAGTCATTGAGGTGGGTCAGGGTGAGACTTTAAAATGACAAATGGACTAGTTAGGAAGCCTTTTTTTGGGGCAATTAACTGCTTAACTACTAATTGCATTCACAGCAGATGGCTAAACCCTCATTAGCGTAGCCTGGGGTTTTACTATTTCATTAGCAACATTACAGCTCATAATTTAGGTGGTGCTTTGTCTCTGTTCATTCTGTTTGCATTGAAGCACGATCCATAATTTATAGATTCATGAAAATAAAATATATGTTTTGTGGCTTTAGCTTTGTCTTTTAGCTGTGAGAACTTTTAGCATTTTAAAATTTACTTTTCTTTCTATCTATCTACTTTTCTTATTTCTAAGTCTTTCTATCTTTCTGGGAAAATTGATATAAATATTGTGACTCGTCTTGCTCGCACCACAGGCACATAAAAAAAGTGTAGAATACAAGAAACTTTCAAAAGTACTTACATTAGTCATGAATTTTGGCAGGCTGTGATGCAGGGTTATTATTGTTAACTAAAACTAAAATGAAACCCATAAAAACATTTTCTTTATTTGAAGAAAAAAAAAACATTGATGTACATTAATAATGTATATTTTATGTAAATTTTATTTGATTTAATTCATTGTATACATGTATTTAATATTACATTTATTACTTCAGCTAGTTGACAAGGCAACATTTCTTATTTTTGTTCAGTTTTTGTTCAAGTTGATGTACTTAAATAACCAAGGGGCCGTTTACACACTGATTTCAACTAAAAACTGAAAACTTTTTCATGCGTTTTGACCGTTCATTTACACAACAACAGCGTTTTGGGGGCCTGAAAACGCAAACTTTTGAAAACGGGTTTCAAAGTGCAAGTTTTTGAAAACTATACCGTTATTGTCTGTGAAAATTTGTGGATACTTTTTTAAATCGGTGATGTCGAGCGCATCCGTTACATTTTCAGTCTACTGGTGCGTAGTCTTTCTTTACAACGTAACATCGCCAACAACTGGCCTGGCAGCAGAATACAACATTTTTAGTAGTTTTTGCAGCTCCGTGTGAACTCCACAACGTTATCATCTGTCACGAAACTGTACATTTTTTGTTCATTGCTTTTGTGTAAACCCTAAAACTTAATTAAAGAGGTGGTAAAATGCCCTTTTCACAAGATGTAAAATAAATCTCTGATGTCCCCAGAGTGTGTGTGTGAAGTTTTTATCTCAAAATACCCCATTTTATATAGCATGTTAAAGTTGTCACTTTTTATGGTTTGCAAAAACTCACTGTTTTGTGCCTGGCCCTTTAAATGCAAATGAGCTTCTGCAGAGGGCGGGGTTTCAAGAGCTCACGTGTGTGTTAGCAGCTGCGAATTACCTCACGCGGACACACACTAAAATGACAGAAACTGTTCTGCCTTTAATGTTAAACCGGAGTCAGACAAAGATGGAGAGACTCAAGAAGAAGTGACAACATGTAGAAGCAACAGGACGTCTCTGAATGGTTAGTTGATGAACTTATGTTGCTGATGTGAGTTAACTATCTTCAATTAGCATATTATGTCATGGTAATCTATAAATCGCTCGTGTAGGAACTGTTGTGAGATGCACACAGAGTGACTTTCTATTGCATGTGAAAAGACGGATGCTAAAGTTTGAGCTGACTCACAAATGTGCTCGACTACAACAACTCTTCCTCTTCTCAACATGGACTGCGTGTTCCCGGGGGCGGGGCTTATGTACATTTTAGAAAGCAAAGGGCTGTGCGATATTGAAGAAAAATGCGATATGCGATAACTCCTTAAATAATGCGATATTCGATATGCGATACGATAATGCTTAAAGTGTTTAAAATAAACTTAAATTAACTTTAAAATATATTTAAAATGATATAACATACATGTGTTTCACATTCTTTTTATGACAAGAAAATATCCTTATAACTTGTGAAAGTGAACATCAGTGTTCTCTTACGTAGAGTTCTCTCGTACTGCGTCGAAAGAACGCTACGGGAAAGATATTTCTTTGTCGAGATTGAAGCCTTAAATTAATCCTTAATTTTGTAATATTGTAAAACGCTTTTCTGAAGCATACAACCTAGGCGGAGCAATACAGCTCACCCATTGGCTGCTCTGCCAGAAAAGCACAGCCTATGCGAGGCCAGAGACGCTGACCAATGAGGACGCTTCGCGCCCTTCTGCGTCACCTCCCGCCCAAACAGGCGTGGCCTAGGCCTATAAATACGAGCATAGCTGTCTAACACGCCGATTTTTTTAAATTCAACGAAGCTGCACGCATCGCTGGATTGATTCGAGCCGCCACAGCCGTTTGGATACAAGCACCTCAGCAGGACGAGCCCTTACCTGAAGCCGCTGGTCATCGCCGCCTTCAGCCGCCGTTCCCTGCTGCGCTTCTCCGGCGTGGAATATCCTTTACATTATGTGTGTGTGTTTTGTGTGTGTGTTCGCCGTCGCGTCACACAGTTTTTCCACACTAAAAGAGCCGAGCGTCTTTTTCAAGATGTCTCGCACCTCCTGTGGCTCGTGTAGAGCCCCGCTCAGCGACGGGGACCACGTGCTTGTGTTTCCTGCCTGTGAGTATCACGCAGCTTCAGCTCTCGTCGATGGCGGCTGCCATCACTGTGATTTGATGCCTACGGTGACTCTGCGGACTCGCCTGGCGTTCATTTACTGAAGCTGCACCTTTTCCGCCCGCTGTAGTGCCGCGCCGTGAAAAGCGCCGTGCTCAGCGGAGCCCGGAACTTCCCTTCACCACGAGGTGCTCGCCGCTGCTGCCGCTAGCTTCTCCGCCCGCTTCGCTCGACTCTCTGACCGACGGACAAGGGCCGCTGTGTGCCGCCGCGTCCGTCGTGGATGAGGAAGATGAAGCCGTGTCTGTGAAGGACGACTGCTGTTCTCTCCTCGCTTCGGGTAGCGAGGGATGGGCGAGCTCCGAGGATCTCCCCTCCCCCGCCGCTTGTGAGCGTCGACGGAGAAAGACCAGCATCGATGCGCTTACCGGCTGGATGGCTGCTTTTCTGCAGAGGAACGTACGTTACCGTCCTCACGACCCGCGCCTTTTTCTTCCTGAATTCACGAAGAAATCGCGGAGTCCCGGAAAGCCCCGTTTTCAGCCAGGATGCGCATTTCTGCTTCGAGGAAAGCTACAGTGTTAAAATCCCGCCGCGGCCGGATTTCACTAAAATGTCTCGCTCGCACAGTCCCAACATTCGCGACCGTGCCAGTGTATTTTGCAGTCACCAAATCGGCATCAATGCCCGTTTGCCTGCACACAGACGCCGTTTTCACGACGCCCCAGGTAAATCTGAAAATGTATTTACTGGTGTCCCGGCCACGGCCGATGGTGTAATGTGTGTATCCGTAATGCCCACGACCTAGTGCCCATTCGTACACACAAGCACAGCCCTACACAATACAGGGCTTGCACACATAAAATCGACTCATGTCGGTTGTGCTTCACATGTAAGTTAGTGAACGTGCCCGCTTTTCAGTGCCCACAATCACTACACACTGCATGTCCCGTGGTTTCTGTAAAAACGAAACGAATGCACGGTCAGTCGGTTCTGATAGACAGTACTCTCTGTGCTACACGGTGTCCCGGCCACAGCCGATGATGTAATGTGTGTATCCGTAATGCCCACGACCTAGTGCCCATTCGTACACACAAGCACAGCCCTACACATACAGGGCTTGCACACATAAATCGACTCATTTCGGTTGTGCATTATATGTAGTGAGCGTGCCCGTTTTCAAGCGCCCACAATCACTACAAGCTGCATGTCACACGGTTTCTATGAAACGAAACCAATGCACGGTCAGTCAGTTCTAATAGACAGTACTTCCCAGTGCTATAAATGTACCCGCGTTCACGCACCCACATTTATTCTCAAACATGCCGAGCCGTACGGGGCTCGCACCGCGCGCTCTCTCTCTTTCAGCTGAGAGAGCTGAGAGCGCGCGCGGGCTGCCCGCTCGATTAAGCGCGCCCCCGCATCACGCTGCAATGGCGCCCATGTTACAGCACACGACTGCTCTCGTGTCGCCGCCATTTCGCGACCAGAGCCCGGTTTTTCAACCCGTGCAAGCACAGCCCTGAACAACACAGGGTTTGCACACATAAAATCGGCTCATGCCGATTGTGTTTTACATGTAGTGAGCGTGACCCACTGCCAAGTGCCCACAACCACTACACACTGCACGTTCCGCGGTTTTCTGTAAAAACGAAACTAACGAACGGTCAGTCAGTACACAAAAACAGTGTTCCCGGTGTTATAAATGTGCCCGCCACCAAGCGCCCACGTTTATTCACAAACATAACGAGCCCTACGGGACTCGTCCCGCGCGCTCTCTCTCGACACAGAGAGCTGAGCGCGCGCGGGATGCATACTGTGTTAAACATGCCCCCCGCCTCACACGCCACGGCGTCCATGTCACAGCACACGGTTGCTCTCGTGTCGCCGCCATTTCGCGACCAGGGCCCAGATTACATTCAACCCCTAGTCACACGTGCAGATGCATGGGAATGACTTCCCGGGGTCTCAGAATGGGTGCTAGAGACTATAAAAAGAGGCTATTCGCTACAGTTTCATCGACGCCCTCCCCGTTAATCACGGAGAAAGTCGAAACTACGGTGAGAACAGAAGTAGCACATCTACTTCGAGCCGAAATAGCGAAGCTATTGAGCTAAGGGGCCATAGAGCCTTTATCTCAAGCTCAGAGCGAAGGGGGTCTGTACAGCAGATATTTTCTGGAACCGAAAAAAGACGGGGGTCTCAGACCCATTTTAGATCTCAGGCATCTGAACAAAGCGCTGACAAAGCGAAAGTTCAGAATGCTCACGACCAGAGCTATCCTCGCGCAGATTCGCCGAGGAGACTGGTTTATGGCAATAGATCTGAAAGACGCGTATTTTCATACAAATTGCGTCACGTCACAGGCGATTTTTGAGATTCGCCTTCGAGGGCCAGGCATATCAGTACACAGTCCTGCCATTCGGCCTGTCTCTAGCACCTCGTACATTTACAGTGTGCATGGACGCGGCGCTGGCACCCCTGAGACTCCGCGGCATTCGAATTCTGAATTATTTGGACGATTGGCTGATTCTAGCTCAATCACCTTCAGAACTCATCCGCCACAAGACCCTAATTCTCGATCACCTCGAGTGCTTAGGTCTGAGAGTCAATTGGGAGAAAAGTTCACTGTTTCCCAGTCAAAGGATCTCCTTTTTAGGACTGGATCTGAACTCACTGTCTATGACAGCACAGCTGTCATCACAGCGCAGACGAAATACCCTGCAAATGGCGAAATCCTTCCGCAGCGGCCACATAGTGCCACTCAGGAGATTTCAGAAAATGCTGGGCCTCATGGCCTCAGCCTCAACAGTGCTGCAGTTGGGCCTGCTGCGCATGCGCCCACTACAGTTCTGGTTGAGAGCGCGCGTACCGCGCCGAGCATGATTACACGGTCGTTATCGCCTCAAGGTCACTCAGGAATGCATTTCAGCCCTGACACCATGGAGAGCGTCAGACTGGTACCGGTCAGGTGTAAGCCTGGGGACTTCCTCGAGCCTGAAGGTGGTGTCCACGGACGCGTCCACCTCAGGCTGGGGAGCACTGCTCGACGGCAGACCGCTCTTTGGCCAGTGGGCAGAGCGAGCCAAACTACCGCACATAAACTGCCTGGAAATGATGGCAGTGGTCTTTGCGCTGAGGCGCTTCTGTCCCCGGATAAAAGGACACCACGTCCTGGTCCGCTCGGACAACATGTCGGTAGTAGCCTACATAAACCGCCAGGGTGGCGTGAGATCCCGGAACCTATTCAGGTTAGCGGAACGCATACTGGTGTGGGCCCGGCACAACCTGCGCTCGTTAAGAGCAATGCACGTGCCAGGCCACTTGAACGTAGGCCCGGACAGACTCTCACGGAACAACGTTCCTACGGGAGAGTGGTCCCTACACACACAGACAGTGCGTCTGCTGTGGAAAACGTTCGGCAGAGCGGAAATAGACCTGTTTGCAAACCAGGAAAACGCTCACTGCCCAGAATTCTTTTCGAAGAGCGCGAACGCGCTGGCCAGAGTCTGGCCCCGCCGCCCGCTCTATGCTTTTCCTCCTGTCTCACTCCTGCCTCAAGTGCTGGAGCGTATCAAGAAGAGCGGATGCTCAGTACTGCTAGTTGCTCCATTCTGGACAAATCAGACCTGGTTCCCAGCTTTGATGCGACTGAAAAGTACTGCCCCGTGGCCGATTCCAGTGAGGAGAGACCTCCTCTCACAGGCCAAGGGCTCGATTCTGCATCCTCACCCCGAGCTTTGGTCCCTACACGTATGGGCCATAAACGGGTACCCGCTAACCTCCCAAGAGGAGTGTTAGACACGATCGAACAAGCTAGGGCTCCGTCTACTAGACGGCTCTACGCTTCCAAATGGTCGGTGTTCTCTGGATGGTGTTCAGATCAAGGTCTGTCACCACTTCAGTGCGGAGAACCGGAGATTCTCTCCTTCTTGCAAGAGCTATTGGATAAGGGAAGAACCCCATCCACGCTCAAAGTCTATGTGGCTGCCATATCAGCGTTCGTTAATCCAACGTTTGGCCGTTCACTAGGCAGGAACGACCTGGTGGTCCGCTTCCTGAGAGGCGCCAGGAGGTTAAACCCTCCAAGGCCTCCTTCAGTCCCCGTTTGGGACCTTTCTACAGTGTTGAACGCTATGAAAGGGGCCCTTTTCGAGCCTATTCACTCAGTTGACATGAAACACCTGTCTCTCAAGACCGTGTTTCTTTTGGCTCTCGCTTCAGTGAAGCGTGTGGGAGACTTGCAAGCGCTCTCAGTGAGAGCTTCTTGTATGGAGTTCGGGCCAAACGACTCTGTAGTCGTATTGAAACCGAAGCTTGGGTACGTGCCTAAGTCCCTCAACACACCGTTCAGGGCTCAGGTCATCTCCCTGTCGGCCCTGCCGGCCTCAGAGGACGGAAATAGCTCCCTTTGCCCGGTCAGGGCATTAAGAGCTTACGTGTCCCGCTCCGCTGTTTTTCGACAGACGGAGCAGCTCTTTGTTTCGTTCAGCGGGCGCTCCAAGGGACGAGCCGCAACGAAACAGAGTCTGTCTCGATGGGTAGTGGACGCCATTGCGCTAGCCTACGCATCTAGAGGCTTGGAATGCCCTTTGGGCATCAGAGCACATTCCACGAGAGGCATGGCCTCTTCATGGGCTTGGTATAGCGGAATCTCGTTACAAGATATCTGTATGGCGGCAGGCTGGGCCTCCCCGTCTACATTTATTAGGTTCTATAACCTAGAGGTTCCTGCGTTGCAGGCTAAACTGCTCTCGGTCTAGAAGACTATGTATAAGTGTTCCTGCCCCGCGCTGCGGCCCAGGTCACTTCAATGTTAATATGTATAAGTGTTCCTGCCCCGCGCTGCGGCCCAGGTCACTTCATGTTTTATATGTATAAGTGTTCCTGCCCCGCGCTGCGGCCCAGGTCACTTCAATGTTTAAGCATCACTCACTGACAATGTGTCCCATGAGCATGCTATTACCCCTCATATATATCTATATTTACATATATATGCTATTATGCCTTAAGAGGCACTACTATATGGGATGATGCTATTTTAGCCGCTCTCCCTATACTTCTTGGGGTAGGCGCTTGTATACCAGGGCGCGCGCGCCCTTAGGTGTCTGTGTCGATCCAAGAGCACGCACGGCGGTTTGCATAGGGTTCCCGTAGCGTTCTTTCGACGCAGTACGAGAGAACTCTACGTAAGAGAACGTACTCGGTTACTGACGTAACCTCGGTTCTCTCTAGGAGAGGGAACGAGTACTGCGTCTCATGGCCGTGCGTGCCCACGCTGCGTCGCTTCATTGACGAAAATCGGCGTGTTAGACAGCTATGCTCGTATTTATAGGCCTAGGCCACGCCTGTTTGGGCGGGAGGTGACGCAGAAGGGCGCGAAGCGTCCTCATTGGTCAGCGTCTCTGGCCTCGCATAGGCTGTGCTTTTCTGGCAGAGCAGCCAATGGGTGAGCTGTATTGCTCCGCCTAGGTTGTATGC
Organism: Phoxinus phoxinus; assembly: GCF_949152265.1. Taxonomy (NCBI): domain Eukaryota; kingdom Metazoa; phylum Chordata; class Actinopteri; order Cypriniformes; family Leuciscidae; genus Phoxinus; species Phoxinus phoxinus. The sequence goes on from NC_136879.1 coordinate 37,853,508, forward strand.
TTCAGAAAAGCGTTTTACAATATTACAAAATTAAGGATTAATTTTAGGCTTCAATCTCGACAAAGAAATATCTTTCCCGTAGCGTTCTTTCGACGCAGTACTCGTTCCCTCTCCTAGAGAGAACCGAGGTTACGTTAGTAACCGAGTACGTTTTACTGTAGCGTAAGAAGTGTTATTATAACATCAGTGTAAACCTCAGGGCTTCAGGTTATCCTACATTAGCTTTATTTAATAAAATATACTGAATCATAAAATGTAAAAATAAAACATTGCTTAGTTTTCACTGTATGAATTAAATATATCCTGATACTTATTAAAGCTACAAAACTTTGTCTTTTGTTCATGACCCCAATTATTGCAAGCTGTTGCGATATATACATTTGCGATATTTCGATAATTTCGATATATTGCGCAGCCCTAGCAAAAATCTTCCTTTGCTTTGAACTTTGAGTTGTAACTGCAGATGTTGTTTTATGCTCAAACAGCAACATTACACACTAACTAAAGTTAGAAAAGTGAAATCATACTTAACCACCCCTTTAAAACTACTGTATGCTGCATTCATGCCATATCACAATTACTGTAATTTCGAGATGTCAACACGGTTAGGTCAGTGGTTCAAGTAGGAGCTCTCAGAAAATTCACAGCTTACAAATTGTAATTACGAGCTCTACGAGGACATGAACGCTTTTTACAAGTTGAAATATCGTAATTACGGTAATTATAACATGGCGTGAACGTACCTACTGTATAGGCATAAAAATGACAAAGGCACAATGACATTCTAAAACTTTAACTAAAATTAAAATGTACAAATAAAGTCTAATTCAGTGCATAAACAAAATCTACAATAATATCAATGATGCTAAAATAACACTGATGTGACATATAGGTTTTTGGACCATTAAACCAGTCTAAGTTGGTCTCCCAGCTTTTGCACACTTTTTTGTTTTGTTATTTTTCAGCAGGGAACTTTCTGTTTCAGTTGTAATGATGCAAAAACAGGACAGAAAATGTGTTTGTCAGAGCATTTTGACGGGTCAAACAGCTTCTTGGCCCTTTAAGATGGAGATGGTTAGAGAGATGCATGCTGATCGCTGCTCTCGCTAATGAGGGTCCAGGTCATGTTTATTAATGAGACGCTCCTAGTTCGTTCCTCGTCGTCCACCGCTTTCTCAGATCTGTGTGACTGTGCCTGCGGGAGACGCTCACCGCTGTGTTGGCCAACATTTAGCACGTCAGTGGAGCTCTAGCTCAGCTTTATTGCCACGCATTAGTCTCTCCACGTTGTTCGTCACTCGGAATCTCTTGATCTAATGTGTTAGGACATCCGTCAGGCCTCTGTGTTTCACTCAAGGGCTTCACGTACACAGCGGGATTATTGTTGTACGACAAACGCATCTAAACAACGTAATCACAATGCATCGTTCATCTTGAAACATTGCAGTGAAGGAGATGCAGTCAGAAGTTTGGCGTCAGAAGTGTGAAATCTCATTGCAAGCTCAGCTGGAAAGGAGGCGCTGGTTGATTTATCTGTTTGTCACAGGCTGATCCCAAAGGTTTGCCGCCTGTAAATATATATATCAGTGATAGAGCCCCAGCATAGATAACCAACACCTGCGTGCTTTTATTTTCATTCTTTTTTCTTGTTTTATCTTCCCCAAGGACATTCGCTTCATTTTCAAGGATATTCAGTGAATGTGACAATGCTTCTGAATCTGAATAACACCCATTTCTCATTGATCTGATGTTGAAGAGGAAAGTGACACAATTCATCTGCTGTTGAATTGTTTTGTCTGTTCTGTCATTTATTGAACCATTTAAACGCTGAAATGTTTGCGTAGGCCGAATGCCATATCTCCATTCAACTTGGAAAGTGAATTCACAACTTGGAAACTGGAACTAACTTGAAACTAATTGAAAAGTGCATTACAATGGCATTACAAGATGAAGTTACCAGAGAACATGCTGCATAATTACTACATTGTAGAACATGAATTATCGTGACTGGTCATAATCGTTCGTGATCGTACACCCTCATAACATTGCATAGCATTGTATATCTTTCCCAATTTGGCTGATAGGAGATGTTCTTGTAACCATTGTCACGTGTCTGGACCGTGTTTGAGTTTTGTTTGAGTTGGACTTCCTGTGTTTGCTTTGTTTCTATGGTGATTCATTGTTTGCTTGATTCTCCGCACCTGTTTCTCGTTTCCTTTATTGATCTACGTTTGTAAATAGCGCTGTGTTTTTTACGTTTTTGGTCCGATCTCGTCTTTCTTTACTGAGTGGTTGTTCTGTTTGCTGTGTTTTGTATATTGAGAGTTTGAGAAGTGTTTATTTGAGTTTGTTTTCGTTAAACATCACCTGCTTGCGAATAGACCTTTTTATTTAATTTGTGCCTCAACCCCTTTCTTAATTGAATCACCTTATACAACATCTTCCAAACTTCAAACAGTTTTGTTATTGGATACTAAAATCTATTGTCGGAGCTGAATCATAGCATTGTGGGCTAAAATACATTTAATTAAAAATTGTGGCTCCAACTGAAAAAAATAATAATAATAGTAGATGAAAAACTTTTTAAAAATGAATGAAAATTAGAATGTTGAAATAAAATAAGTTTAACTTGAAGTACTAAAATGACTAAAACTACAATTGAAATAAATATAAATTAAGTTAAAATGTAAACAAAACAAAAAATGTAAGAAAAATGACTAAAGCAAATGACAAAATCCCTAAAACTTAAACTAACCCACAAAATCTCATTGGCCCAAAACACTGCTGCTCCACATTGCTACTGTATACATTAAAGCTCAGATGTGTTCTGATTGGCTGTGATTTTGTGTGTTTCAGGTGTGTGGTCATGGTTTTGAGTCCGGTGAGCTGGGTCCAGGCACCATTGTGGGCAGCGCTGCCTTTAATATGTTTGTGATCATTGGAATCTGTGTGTGGGTGATTCCTGAAGGCGAGGTGAGGAAGATCAAACATCTGAGAGTCTTCTTCATCACCGCGTTCTGGAGTATCTTCGCTTACATCTGGCTCTACTTGATCCTGGCGGTCATCTCACCTGGAATCGTGGAGGTGTGTGTGTGCGTGTGTGTGTGTGTGTGTGTGTGTGTGGTCATGGTAAACCCTACATTTACCCCACAAGGATGGCAATACCAGAAATGTTTTTACCTTACAGGACTTTTTTTTTGGTCCCCATGAGGAAAACAACTTATAAATCATGTTAAATTATGTTTATTGAAAATGTAAAAATGCGGAAAGTAATTTTTTTTGATGGTAGGTTTAGGGTTAGGGGATATACAGTTTGTAGGGTATACAAATCATTGTGCGTGTGTGTGTGTGTGTGTGTGTGTGTGTGTGTGTGTGCGTGTGTGCGTGTGTGCGCGTGTATCCCACAAAACGATATTAGGTCTAGGTCATGTTTCATCCCTAAAATCAGCACGTTTTTATTCCGTTTTAAAATGTACACATCAATTTCATTACTGCATATGCAAAGTAACATATAGTACATGCATATTTATGCATTAATACAAAAAAATAACACTTGATATGCATTTGCCAAAGCCTTAGAGAACATTAAAGATATTTTGCGCCATTATTTTCATGACAATTATGATAATTCCCCGCAAATCCTTTAAATCCCTACAAAAAATCTCATGTAACATGTAAACATGTAAAAAAAATAACGATTTACACTAATGAGAACTCAAAAGTAACAGAGATATCACAGTTATGAGAATTTGGCAGTGAAATGTGCTTAATTGTCATGGAAAAAAATCTTACTGGTCATAGAAAAGGAGTTTATTTTATTAATAAAATATATAATATCTATTTTTTCTTTTGATTTTAACTTGAAATGTGACTAAGACATGTTTTTTGGCAGATTTACTCATATATACAAGAACAATATGTGTGTGACAAACACTGTCTGCTTTACTAAGTCACACAAAAGTATTATAAATGTTGTTTATCTACTGGTCCTTCAGACAACAAGACCATATTGAGTCATTTGTAATGGTGAAGTGAGCAGGTACCGAGCTGTGTGTCTCTGTTTAATGTAGCTAGAAGGGCCTCTTTGCTTGGTTCATATCAGACTGTTTGTTTTTCTTTTGCTTGCTGTGGTCTTTTCTCTCCAAAGCACTAATCTGTGGTCTGTTTACTTTGTGTGTTTGCTGTATTGATGTGTAGATATGGGAAGCTCTTGTCACTCTCTGCTATTTCCCCGTTTGTGTGATTCTGGCGTGGATCGCTGACCGGCGCCTCCTTTTCTACAAGTACATGTCCAAACGCTACCGTGCCGACAAAAGAACAGGTGTTGTTGTTGAGACAGAGGGGGAAATGACCCCCAAAGGTATGGAGATGATGATGGACGGCAAGTTTCCACTGAGGGGTGGAGCCATAGGGATCGGCACACAGGAACATTACCAGGATGGGACCGGCACCATGGCAACTCTACCCAACTCCAACAGCACGACCGTTTACATGGACGGTGTCAAGGAGCTGGACGAGAGCCGTAAAGAAGTGAGAAAAGACACATGTACTCACTTAAACAAATATTTATGCATTGATACTCACTAGCAGAACTTTAAATTTCACCTTGGTTGACATGTTTTTCATCATGACAATCCGAGACACCGTACTAAAAAGTTTCTCAGGAGAACACAAATGTTTTGAGAGAAAACACAAACATTTTCAGTGTAAACGCCAAAGCACTGAAATATTATTGTTTTTTTTCCCATTTTATATTTTTTCAATAACCATTGGATAGTTCACACAAAAGTGAAAATTCTGTCATTAATTATTCGCCCTCATGTCTTTCCAATCCCGTAAGACTTTCATTCATCTTCGGAACACAAATGAAGATCTTTTTGATGAAATCTGAGAGCTTTCTGTCCCTCCATTGACAGCTACGCAACTACCACTTTGACATATCAATAAGTTCATAAAGCGGTCGTAAAACTAATCCATATGATTTGAGCGGTTTAGTCCAAAATTGTCTGAAGAGACACAATCGCTTTATATGATGAACAGATTAAATTTAGGCTATATTTTTTGTATAAACATTCATCAACTCACACATCAGTTGTGGTAAACTGAAGCTCAAGAACCAATGAGGTTTGTTCTCGTGCACCAAGCAGATTCGGTTGAGCTTCTGTTTATATTCGCTGATATGTGAATAAAAGCCTAAATTAAATCTGTTCATCATATAAAGCGATCGAGTCTCTTCAGAAAATTTGGACTAAACCGCTCAATTTATATGGATTTATTTTACGATCTCTTTATGAACCTTTTTGAAGCGTCAAAGTGTCAGTTGCGAAACTCCAGAAAAGTAAAAAAAAAAACTGTAAGCGACGTCCATAACGCTAAAGTGGTATATTTCATGTCTTCTGCAGTATAGTGATAGCTTAACGTGAGGAACAGGCTGAAATCTAAGTTCTTTCCCTCAGCTATAAGTCTCAAATCTAATTTGCATTTGAGTCACAATTTGTGAGAACCAATTCCGTTTCGTTGGTGTCATTGGCGTAAAATTTGGCAGATTGAGTCATATGCTCACATTGAGCATTGAAGGCTACAGCTATTTTCAGGTTTGAAACAGCATGAGGGAGAGTATATTATGACAGAACTGAAATTGGACTTGCAGAACTGCAGCAGACAGCCCATATTTTCTTGACCTTTGAATGTTGCTCGGCAGGTGATCCGTATCCTGAAGGACCTGAAGCAGAAATATCCAGATAAGGAGCTGGATCAGCTGGTAGACTTGGCCAACTACTATGCCCTCCTTCATCAGCAGAAAAGTCGTGCCTTTTATCGTGTCCAGGCCACACGCATGATGATCGGGGCCGGTAATGTGCTGAAGAAACACACGGCTGATCACTCCCGCCGCACTGTTGTGGTGGGCGGCACCGAGCCTTTGGAGGAGACGGATCTGGCCGTCTGCAGCCGCATCTCCTTCGAGAGCGCGCATGTCCAGTGCATGGAGAACTGCGGCGCCATCATGATACCCGTGGTGTGTCGAGGAGGCCTGGGGGAGAGCACTTTCTACATCGACTACTGTACAGAAGATGGCACAGCCAACGCTGGATCAGATTATAAGTACTGCGAAGGGACGCTGGTGTTCAAACCTGGAGAAACCAAGAAAGACATTAAGGTGAGAAGGAGTGAAAGGAGAAAGGAAAACATTGCTTGAAAATCCAGCTTAAACCAGTAGATGGTTTTGCAAGGTTTATATCTTGTCCCAACGGATTATTTATGCTCATTATCTGGTCCCAGATTAAGAAGTTGGGAGGGTCTCAAGTATCCGAATATTCGAAAGTGTCACTAATGATTAATCATGAAAAGTATTTCCATGAACTTTGTAGTCCTACACAATTCTTTCTCCGTAAGTTTTCTAAGAACATATATCCACAACATAAAGTTTGGTCCAGCAGAAACCAGTAGATGGTTTTACAAGGTTTATATCTTGTCCAAACTGATCATTTGTGGTCATTAGCTGGTCCAAGCTAGTCTAGATGGTTAATCAGTTTGGATGGTCTCAAGTATCTGAATATATGGAAGTGTCACCAATGACTGATCATGAAAAGTATTTGCATGAACTTTGTTGTACTATACGTACAATTCTTTCGTTGTAAGTTTTCTCAGAACATGTCCACAACATAAAGTTTGGTCCAGCAGAAACTGGTAGATGGTTTTACATGGTTTCTGCCTTGTCCAAACTGATAATTTATGCTCAAAATCTTGTCCAAGCTGGTCAATGAAATTAAATTAAATGAGTTTCCCCTTACAGGGATTAATAAAGTTTTCTAATCTAATCTAATCTAATCTAATATAATCTGGCTGGTTAAGAAGTTGGGATGGTCTCAAGTGTCCGAATATTTTAAAGTGTCACCAATGATTGATCATGAAAAGTATTTGCATGAACTTTGTAGTTCTATACAATTTGTAAGATTTCTAAGAACATGTCCACAACATAAAGTTTGGTCCAACAGAAACAAGTAGATGGTTTTACATGTCCAAACTGATCGTTTATGCTCAAAATCTTGTCCAAGCTGGTCTAGCTGGTTAATCAGTTGAACTACCTGCTGGTGAATCTGGTTTCAACTTGTGATAGTTTCAAGTATCTATCTATTCGGAAGTGATACCAATAATTGATCATGAAAACAGTATTTGTGTGAGCATTGCGGTAACATAAGTTACTTTCTCCATTTTCTTAGAGCATGTTCACCACATACAGTCCTCGATCAAAAGGTTTAGTCTAGTACTGATTCTTTTACATCCATTAACAGGAATCTTTCATGAACAGGTGCGTCTCAAGGACAGTGCTTTATTCTGTACCTTAAAAGCCTCTTAATCTTTCATGTTGTACACTTCCTTTGAGACAAACATTCACTCTGCTGAGATGGACAGGGCCGTGTATCCATGGCAACAGGGCTGTAGAGTCTGTCATTGGTGATTGACAATGATTGACAGTCTCTTTGCCAAAAAGACAGAGAGGAATCAGAATGACAGATGCATCGATCCGAAAAATCAGAGCCCTACAAATCCATGTGTGATGAATGTTAAGTCACTAAAGTACTTGTCCACGGTGCATGTTCTGAGCTGTACTGAAGTAAGACCACTTCACTGAAAGTTTATAGACCGCTGTATGTCTCTTTCTAGGTGGGAATCATCGACGATGACATCTTTGAGGAAGACGAACATTTCTTTGTGCGTTTGCTGAATCTGCGTATCGGTGATGCGGAGGGTATGTTTGAGAGTGACGACACGGATCAGGGTCCCAAGGCCCGGCTGGTGGAACCGCTGATGGCTACGGTCACCATCCTGGACGACGACCACGCGGGGATCTTCACTTTCACAGACCACCTGGTGCGAGTGAGCGAGAGCGTGGGCACCATGGAGGTGACGGTGGTCCGGAACTCTGGCGCCCGCGGAACCGTGATCATTCCGTACCACACGGAGCCCGGATCGGCCCATGGGGGAGGGGTCGACTACGAGGACACACACGGAGAGCTGGAATTCGCCAACGACCAGACAACGTGAGTGTGCTTCTGTGAAACAACAAAGCTGTGTTTGGCTGTGCATAACTCACTTCTACAATGCAAGAGTGTTCTGGGTGGTTGCCAGGGCATGCCTGTATAGTTGCTAGGGTGTTCTGAGTTGTTACTAGAGAGTTGCTAGGGTGTTCTGAGTTGTTACTAGAGAGTTGCTAGGATGTTCTGGGTGGTTACCTGGTGATTTTAGTGGCTAATAAAACGTTTATAGACAGTTGCTAGGGTGTTTTAGTGGTTATTATTAGGGAGTTATTTGCAGTTTCCAGGATATTCTGAGTTGTTGCTAATGTGCTCTGAGTGGTTGCTAGTGTTTTGCTAGACAGTTGCAAGGTTTGATGGGTGGT
>NC_136879.1:37864408-37886908 GCF_949152265.1 Phoxinus phoxinus
TCATTGAATACACAGAAGTAGCAGAAATAAACCTAAAATTCTCGGGACAGGAGCATGTGTCCAAACTTTAATCTTAACAGTTCTATTTCATCAGATACGATCTGTAAAAAGGGCTTTAAGTGTAAAATACCGAACTTGTCCTTTAAAGATGTGTTTTGTTGTTTGATTAACATTAGCAGCAGGTATTTATAGGCTGCTGTCACTTTAAGACCTTATGCACGGATCCAATTTAATGATCCGATTTATTTCTCAACTGTTTACGTTCACTCAAGACATAACCGACTGTGTTTACAAGAATACTTGCCAAGACAGGTATTTTGACATATTTTATGCGTATGAGTTCGTTCAAGCTCAAGGAGATGAGGAATCAAATCGCCTCTTTGTGTGTGCGCGCTTCGGCATGCGATTACCAAATTAAGTTCTCTTTTGGCTCTTCTTGTGCTGGAATGGTTTAAAAGTTTAAATTAGCAAGACATGTGCAAATGATACAATGACAACACCTTTTGTTGTTGTGGGTAAAAATGATCCGTGTAACGGAGGCCAGCTAGCATCCTTGTTAACATGCCTGCCTCCCATGCCGGACACGCCGGTTCGAATCCCACTTGGAGCATTTAATTTGGTGCCGTGACCCGGATAAGAATAAGGTTTTGTAACTGAGGCCAGCTAGTAAGAGCTGCCCAAATTTCGTGTAAACTCACTCCCCTGGCCTTAAGAGGCGCGTTAGCGACTGATGCTAGAGACTGCGTCCTTTTAAGCGCGCTCACCTCCCATGCTACAGATGCCAGTTCAAACCTGTTCGGAGCGGGTCGAGTTGGACCTGAGGGATTGCATTTGGTGCAGTGACCCATATAGAAGTGAGGTTTAGGGGTGGAGGAGTTTAATGGAGGCAAACTAGTAAGAGCTGTGCGTGTAAACCTCAATCCCCTGGACTCAAGATACTGTGGTCTTTAGCAACCTTGTTAGCGTGCCCGCATCCCATGCCAGAGACGCCGATTGAAATCCCGCTTTGAGCAGTGCAAGTAGCACCGGAGGGATAACACTCGCAATATAATAAAAAAGGGACTTTGCACTGTTTCTTGCGTGCATCATATGAGCAGTGCTATTTGTCTGAGCATTTCATCAATCTCTTTTGAGGTGCCATTTGGTTAGAATGCTGTTTTCGGGTTTATTCACACCAGTAAAGTCCGCTAGTTCACTTGCTTTGGTCCAGACCAAATACAATGTTGATTTTTTTTGTTCGGTGTGGATCACTTTCACACTGCCCTTTTTGCTAGTGAACCAAAATGTGTAAACAAAACCACACGTGTGCTAAGGTCATCCATTCATTGGACAGAAATTCTCAAGCAGGGAAAAGTAGGAAGTGCAAAAACAGGCTAATCATGGAGATTTTTCGTAGTGCAATTTTTATTCTTTTACTGATTTGGTGTTAACAGCTACTAATGCAATAATGAAGAAACTTATGAGCATCATATGACACAATGTCATTGTAACAAAGTATGTTGTTATGGGAAGAATGAGGCGGGAATCGACAAACATTTAAACAATTGAATAATAAAACAAACACAAAACAAACGTAAAAACGGCAGCCCCTCATGGACGACTGCCGACACGTAAACAAAACATAACATAGAAGTCCAGGCCTGGTCCTCTCTCGTCCTTCACTGTCATCACTCTCTATTTTATGCTTCCACTCCTCCGTGAGATACAAGACCGGTGCGTCACGCAGGTGACGTTTGTTAGTAATCTCGCCACCGTTCTCTCACGGCCCTCTGTCTCATCCTGCTTGCCACAGTCATCTATACGATGTTGTAATTAGGACTTTGCAAAGACAAAGATGTGATGCAAGACGGTTCCGGCAGAGAGAGCATGCTCTTATGTGCGCTGTACCAGAGTTTGTTTGGAACGGGACCGAGACCACGTCTTCAGCTGGGTCTCGGTACGGTTGTTTGGTCCGTAACCGAGTGCGATTGCTGTATCCACACCTGCCCAAAAGATCCACATCAACGGGGGAAACAAACTTGAGTTCAATTCAATCGAAGCAAACAAGACAGTTGTGAATACACCCTTAGTATTCAGAGAGGCAGCTCACTAGGGTTTGGAACAGGACCACGGTTCCGAGATGTGTGTGTTTGTGTGTGTTTGTGTGTTTATGTGTGTGTGTATGTGTGTGTTTATTAATGGAGTAAACTCATCTCCAGCACTAACTCCATCTCTCTTGTCCCTCCTTACACCACGCAGCCCTGCTGCTGAACCAAGGTAAGGTTTCAGATCAACCTCTGATCAAACTCTGACATGTGTCCACACTAACCCTCATGCTACACACTCAAGAAGAGAAGAGAAAAAGGGCTAGAAGCTTCCCTGAACCCATGAGGGACACGATTATGGTGTGAAAAGAGGGACTGCTGAAAGAGAGGAGTTCAAAACAGACAGAAAGAGAAAAAAAATCTCAATGGTAGCTTTCACCATATAATCAATCCCAGTTTTTACTCTGAATCTTTTTCACTCTGAAAGAAAGTAAAATGGGTTGTAAATGGCTTTTAATGTGGACTTAAAAGTCTGTAAATCCACAGTCTGGCACAGAGGAATCACATGCATTCAGAACATCTCTCAAAGCCTGATTTCAAACCGTGTTGCTTCGTCTGTGTGTGTGTGTGTCGTGGTGTTGTACGTGGTGTCGTATTGATTGGTTGAGCTGTTATGTTTTTGATTGACAGGGAAGGGGTATGCCCTCCATTTCCTGCCTGTTGTATCTCATTCTTTTCTGTCTTCTGTCTGTTTCTTTTCCTTTATGGTGTGTCTCTTTCAGAGGATCCGGAGGCACAGTTGAGCACGGAGGAGGAGGAGGCCAGGAAGATAGCGGAGATGGGCAAACCTGTTCTGGGGGAGCACAGCCGGCTGGAGGTGGTGATCGAGGAGTCCTATGAATTTAAGGTATTACATCTGAAAACATAGTCAGTCCATATTTTGTTTATTTTTTTATTGGGGAGTCCTGTGAATTTACTGTAAAGCATCACATCTAAAAAAAAACATTGGAAATTGTAGGTCCGTATTTTATTTTATTTTATTTTATTTTAGTGAGAAGTCTTATGAAGGTATCCTATCTGAAAGGTATCCCATTCCCAGTAGATTCCCAATGTATTCCTGCGCATGATGGTTCTAATTTTTCCTCATATTTGCAGTGCATATTTTTAAATTCAAACTGTTTGACTATTTACAAAAAAATTCATTTGAAGCTCCCACTTAATGATTACCTGGAGTGAAAATATTTTTTTTTGGCTCTGTTCATGCTTGTTGATGACAGCCAAATTTGATGGGTTGATTAAATTGTCATGATATGAATATTACACTCATATCTTTTTTTCAGTGTTATTTATCAGATCAGTGGTGCTAAACGAACAGTTGTCAGGTTCATTAGGTTTGTCATGATAGTAATATTAAGAAATTCATTGCCAGCACTTCAGTGGTCCAGATCTGTATTTTCTTTTTTTTTCTTTCTATCTTTAATACACACACACACACACACACACACACACACACACACACACACACACACACACACACACACACACACACACACACACACACACACACACACACACACACACACACACACACACACACACATTAGGTTTGTGTGTGTGTTTATTATTATTATAAGTAATATGTATGCATATATTTTTATTCTATATACATATTTATTTTGATTATCCTGAACTGTGACATCTGCATGATGGAGTTTTTGCAAACGTTAAGCATACCTTGACTTTTATGACTTTACCTGAGTTTAAACACAAGTTTATTGTGTCTGATATGGGCCACATTAATGACGTCATGTGAACATGTGCCTTAAATGCACTTACGGTAATGCTGTGGTCTAAATGTTGCCAGTGATCTGTTGCTGTGTTTCAGAGTACCGTTGATAAACTGATCAAGAAGACTAACCTGGCGCTGGTTATCGGCACTCACTCCTGGCGAGAGCAGTTTGTGGATGCAGTGACCGTCAGTGCAGGTGTGTCTGTCTGTCACACACACCTTTGTGTTCTTCAACACACTCTTTTGAAACAGGAATACATTGTATGAGTCACGCTGTATAAATTGCATTCCCACAGCGATACACAGACTTAATAAAACACATAATTGAGGCTCTTTCATACACTCTAAAGCTGCTCCTCTTAAAATCTCAATCTCAGAAGCTTCAGCAATACACAATACCTCAGATAAAAATGACTTGTTTTGTAAGCATTTGTGCACTTTTCATTCATGGAACAGAAAAGAAGATTGTTAAATGTGCAATTTTCTATAACAACTTAAAATGCATCATAAAAGTGCCTTAGAAATGGTCCGTACTGTTAATTTAAAGTCATACAATATTTATTTTGTTATGATGAAACTTGTAAAAAATGGTTTGGATTGAAGGATATAAGGTTGTTTGTGTCTGGAGGTGCATGTACAGTACGTGATGTGATACTGTCATCTGGTGGTTACTTGTGTTAATGGCCGTGCATGTAAAATCTTTAATTGTGTGTGGCATCCTCAGGTGATGGAGACGATGATGACGATGAGGGTCGAGAGGAGCGTCTCCCGTCCTGCTGCGATTACGTCATGCACTTCCTGACAGTGTTCTGGAAGGTTCTGTTCGCGTTCGTTCCGCCCACGGAGTACTGGAACGGCTGGGCCTGTTTCGTGGTGTCCATCATTGTAATTGGCCTCCTCACTGCGGTCATCGGAGACCTGGCGTCTCACTTCGGCTGCACCGTCGGCCTTCGCGACACTGTCACCGCAGTCGTGTTCGTGGCTCTGGGCACTTCTATCCCAGGTGTGCCTCGGGACATTTAATCCAGGGCACTTCAGCCACACTTTAAAATACCTGAATGACACTGCATTAAATAACACAGCATAAATGCAAGATGAATTTATTGTGAACAAAAATGCACAAACAATTGTTTTTGTTTTTTTTACTTTTGACTTCAATGTCCAGATAATTATTGGGATCAATGTACGGTATATCAGTGAGATTTTTTTTAAAGAAGTCTCTTCTGCTCACCAAGACTGCATTTATTTGAACAAAAATACAGTAAAAACAGTTACACCGTGAAATATTATTACAATTTAAATTAACAGTTTTTTTATTTAAATATGTGTTCAAATGTATGCGTCCTTACTCCAGTAAACGTTACTTCAGCGTCACATGATCCTTCAGGAATACGTCTAATATGCTGATTTGATGCTCAAGAAACATTTCTGATTATTATCAGTGTTGAAAACTTAAAATGCTTCATATTTGTGTGGAAACCGTGATACGTTTAATTTTTTAGGATTATTTTATGAACATAAAGTTCAAAAGATCAGCATATATTTGAAGTAGTCATCTTTTGTAATATTATAAATGTCTTTACTGTCCATTTTTTATCAGTTTAATGCACCCCCGCTGAATACAAATATTAATTTATTTAAAAAAAAAAACTTACCCCGGCCCAAACTTAGTTTTATATCACAATTCAGTAAAAATAAATGACACAAAAAAACATTATTATTAATAATAATGATTAATAATCTAAATATCTAATCTAATGTGTGTATTATACTATATTATATTATATTATATTATATTATATTATATTATATTATATTATATTATATTATATTATATTATGTTATATTATATTACATTATATTATATTATACACCGGCCAAAAAAAAGTTGCTGTTTGGATTTAAATAGGCAATTGATTGAGAGTATATTATTGGATCATAATTGCAGTGATCGCACATTGAAAGTCTTTGAGAAAATGTATGCACCTTTTCATGGAAATATCATCACAACCTTTATTTCCATCAAGAGGTGCATATATTTTTGTTCAAGATCTTGTAGTCAATGCAATTCTCCTCTAGCCTGGCTCCGCCCTCCTACGTACTTCCGCTCAATTTTCATTTTCTACGTCTGAGCTTGCGGTGTATTCTTGGGTTTTCCTACATGGTTGTTTAAGAAATGAAAAGCTACACAAATATTGGCCAGTTTATCAGCCTTGTCCATATATAAGTCGACCACTAATGCCTATATTTACTCATGATCTTTATCTCTCTTTTTCAGACACATTCGCCAGTAAAGTCGCCGCTACTCAGGACCAGTACGCAGACGCCTCCATCGGAAACGTCACCGGCAGCAATGCCGTCAACGTGTTTCTGGGCATCGGCGTGGCCTGGTCTGTGGCGGCCGTGTACTGGGCCATCAAGGGCAAGAAGTTTGAAGTGGACCCCGGATCATTGGCCTTCTCCGTCACACTCTTCACTATTTTTGCCTTCGTCTGCATGGCGGTACTGCTGTTCCGGCGCCGACCGTCAATCGGGGGAGAGCTGGGCGGCCCTCGTGTCTCGCGTATACTCACTTCACTCCTCTTTCTGGGTCTGTGGTTCCTCTATATCCTCTTCTCCAGCCTTGAGGCCTACTGCCACATCGAGGGCTTCTGAGCGACCCTGCAGAGAGAGAGAGAGAGAGAGAGGGGAGGAGGGGGAGGGGGGGGGGGGGGGTGAGACTCGGAGCCAAGAAGCTACACACATCAACACACAAATTTGCACACACACTCACAAAACACGTATTTGGTGAATCGTTGAATACAAGGATCGTTCAACTTAGATGTGTCCAAGAATCCTGCTAGAGAATTTTGAGGTGGAAGAAGTTCAGAGAAAAACAACAAGAGACGGACGATGCTTGAGAGAGATGAAAGAAGAGGAGTTTATGAATGCAAAGCATGTAGCAAAAGAGGGCAAAAAAAAGAGTGTTAAGCACTAAAACAAAAGAGGGAGCGATGATGTAAAATAGTCTTTCCGTCTCTCGAGCTGATGGGCAGAACTGACGACTTTTGTTTAGCACTGCAGACATTGTGACATAACAGGCTTTTTACGGTTCAAGGGCACAATACATCAGAGTAAAGAGAAAAGCAAACGCCAACTCTAGTGATGGCATTTTAGATGCTAATGAAAATGCCCGGCAATAGAGCTGTTAACAGATCAGCAGTTTTGCTTGGGCTGTGTGCATCACTCTGCACTAAAGCGGTTCTTTACGATCGCTGCTTGACAGATCGTACAATATGACTCCGGAGTAAAATGCAAGACGGACTGAAAATGCGCGTCACATTAGACTATCAAGCATGCAAAATTACTTTAGACCCTGCCTGCAATGAGTATGCACAGCAGGATATGATGACATGCTCTAGGGCTTCTTGTTTTAATAAGTAATACAATATAAATAACTAATAATAATGGGGTCTAGTGTGACCGCACCACCTAACAGTCACAAATGAAATTGAAATGGTACTGTACAACTAATGTTTGATTGACGTTGGACTGCTCGTTCATCGGAGCCGACACAAATTAAATTTTATAGTAACGTGACAGGAACGCTAAATAACGAAATATTCGTTTTGCATAAATATTGTCCGGAAATCTGTCAGACTTAGACATTAGTGATCATGTGACACTAAGCGATCAAAGACTTTTAATTGTGCCCTGCAATGACAAGATCAAAAAAATGTTTAACGATACCAGAAATTCGTATTAAAATAGTGGCAAAATAGGGCTGCTCGTTAACAGAAGAATGGTTGAAGATGGAACTAGAAAGTTATTCATGAAACTTCAGGCTGGATATTCTGCTAGGTTAAAGACATTGGATCCAGATGTTTTCATTTAGTTTTACACGCACACTTACTCTACACTTCAGCGTCTCACACAGTGTTATGACTGGGATCTGCCGAAACGGAACACTGCTCTCTCGATGACATCACAATGATTCCAATCTTCAATTGTTACATTCATTCTGCGCTTTCTGCTGCCTAGAGACAATGGAACTCTCTTGATGACATCACAATGATTTGAATCTTCGATTGTTCATTCTGCGCTTTCTGCTGCCCGGAGACAATGGAACTCTCTGTATGTCCACTTTTAAAAGTGTCAATGTAAAAAAAATCCCACCGGAAAACATCCCCGCCGTCATTTCCATATCTCCAAGCTCCAACTTTTCCTCTCTTTAGTATGAGACCACGAGTGTGCTAGGAATAAAAGACGTCTCCATCGAATGGAGTTCAGTCCAGTCAAAGTAACTGAGAGTTTATCTTCTTCTCAATACAGGTTTATTAGGAGGACGAATGATTTGGATGTCAACTTTGTTTATTTGATGCATCCGAGTTCTCATAACAAAACACTAAAGTTGTACAGATTCGCCATTGTGTAAAGCTGTCTGGGGCTTCTAACAATTAATGATTTAAAGAGCTGCGCATTGATTGGTTCTTTATAAACTCTTTCGCGGGCTCATTATGCGTGGTGCTGAAAGCTGATTGGTCCTTGAATCGTCTGGTCCCTGACAGATTCACAATAAAATGTTGTTTACTCGTAGAGCACTCAGGATTGTGTGTACATGTATACGTTAAGGGGATTCTAAGCGTTTCTATGTCGTCGGCTCATCTGTCCGGTCTGTAGATGTTTGTGAAAAGCTGTGTGATGTGTGTATCTGTGCTAGACTTTTGTCTGTGGTCTAGTCAATGGAAATGCATGATTGAGTACATATTGGCAGATCTATAGTGGCATGCGTTGACTCTGAAGACATGCATGAATTTGAAGTTTACAATGTTTGTTTACTAAAAGGGACGACAGATTCTGCGACTACAATGATGGCTGCCAGATCTCTTTTATGATATTTCAGTACTTGATTAAGAACATTTAGTTAATTGAAGAGCAGATCAGGATTTCTTATTATTTTCAAGAATAAAACGACAACAAAAAGCACCATTGATCTGTGTATTCACGTGGCGAGCTTTGCTTTGCCTCACATTTTCATATTTCTCACGTTGAACAACGTTCATGCCTTCGATTGCGTCACGGCAGAGAGAAACATGTTCTCTGACTTAGATGTTGTGTGAATGATAAAGCATGAAATCTTGTTTTATACTCGCTCAACATCAGCATCTACTTAAACTGGCTTAAACGGACTGTTAAAACACATCAGTAGAAAATTGTTCAATGGGATTTAGAAAATGTTGCTTTTCTTCGACGGAGATTTTCATATTTGAAACCCTGAAGGACGGGGTCGATCTTAGATGAGCAGAATCCCAAATCTGTTATTGCCTTAAGAGACTTAGCTAATAACATTTCATAATAGTATCTGTGTTACGTGTTAGTGTGTTCATGTTTTCTCTGAGTACAACAGAAACCAAATTGATTGAGACAAAGCGTGCAATATGTGACAGTAAACCCTTCAGTAATACTTGGTGCCTATCCTGACCCTTTTGCTTGCTGCCAGGTTTCCTTTAGTGCATGCAGGCTTTTTCTTCTTAACACTACGAAGAGAACGTGCAATAAATCCGACAAATGACGAGGAGCGCGATAGAGATTTTCTGGAAAAGTAAATGTTTTTTTTTTTTTCCTTACTAATTTTATTCCGTTTCATCATCAGTGATCTTGTGTTTTTGTGGAATCAAGCTGGAGTTTATCTGAAGAAATCCCCCCGTTGCCCTGAATGTCAGATGTTTACTCTTTTTACAACTCTGTTAAAGTCGAAAGCTTTGTAAAACTTTTTTGGAATACGACATTTTCAGTAGGTGATTTTTCTATTTCCAAGTGTTCACAAGTTGATAGGAAGCTCAATAGTTCTTGATGTAATGGTTTTTGATAACTATTTCCAAGATGTTTAGATATTTTCAGTAGGTTTACTTGGGTTGTAAGAAATCACCATATGTTGTATGATAATTCAGACTCAATTTGCAGTGTTTATTAGTGCAGTAAATACATCTGTAAATGCTGCACACTCTATCTATCTATATATCTATCTATCTATCTATCTATCTATCTATCTTTCCACCTATCCTATCTATCTGTCTTATCTTTCTATCTTTCCACCTATCTATCTATCTTTCCACCTACGCTATCTATCTGTCTTTCTATCCATCTATCTATCTATCTTTCCACCTACGCTATCTATCTATCTATCCATCTATCTATCTATCTTTCCATCTATCTATCTATCTATATCTATCTATCATGTGTTTTTGAATTGCAAGTAATATGTCTCTGTAAAACAGTTTCTTGTGCACTGGGCCAAAGGCTATTTTTATTTATTAATTCATTTACAAGGAATTTAACTCATGATAACGGAGTAAAACTACACTGTAGCTGTGACTGTCTCGTCTGTTAACCGTGTTGAGGGCATGTTCATTGAGAAAAATGCCACCTTGGCTTTTCCCAACACATGTCTGGTGATGATGTTGCATTTCTGAGCGGTTGGACTGTGTTCATTACTGTAAATGTGAAGCTGTACATGTGCCTCTAATGTGCAAAATGCATGAAGTACCTGTTTGTACGCATGAGCTGTTATTAGTGTCAAAGTTTACATTTACTGTATTATTATCCCATCTTTCGTTTCTTATTTTGCATTTATTTTATTTTACTTGCAGGTATTTTTGTACCCTATTCACACAATATTATATTAATGATCCTCCTTATTTTAGAATAGAATCGGAAGTGAGGAAGATATTGACAGTTTGTTACACTTAATTTTTTTTCTGCCTAGAGAAATGTGAAAAATAGTTATTACTTTCCATGTTATGAATCTGTCTCGTCCTCAGAGTTTTGTATGTTGTGTGTGTCGACCTCAAACTGGCCTTGCTCCCTGCCTTGTTTTTGTGCACTTCTATCATGTGATCATTCTCTTTCTGCCTGTTAAATTACTTTAATAATGTGTCAGAAATGATGTGACATTAATATATATATATATCAAATACTGTAATAACTCACTAGAAAGTAATATATAAGGATTTTATGTTTGTATGTTTTTGTTCATTTTGTTATGTCAGTAACAGAAAAAGTCAAGATAAAACTAAAGACTGAGGACATTTGTTTGAAAGAAAATGGCATGATGTGTATGTGTCCCAATTAAGAAGAAAAAAAATAATGATGTAGCTGTTAGAGCTCAAGCAGACCTTATTGAATATAGTTTATTTATTTTAAACATGTACTGTCCTTGAGTGGTTTGTAATAACATCTATAACACATCAAAACTCAAATTATTGGACCTCCGTATATGTAAAGGCTGCTGTCGGCTTATTACTGTTCATTTGTATACAATCATGCACATATATAGGACAGTAAAATGTACAGATCAGATAATTCACTCATCTTTCATATAAATGATGCCATCTAGTGATCACAAAAGTCAAGTTCAGAGAAAAATAGGTAAGTTTTGATTAGCATCATTATGTTCAATACTGACAGTTTGCCATTATAAGCTTTCTTTTATTTTCATCAAAAATAATAAAAATAGAGAAACTAAACTATTTAAGGTTCATAAATGGCACTTATGAGTGTAAAATGTACATTTCTATTATAATTTATTGTTTAGTGCATCTTTACTGTCCTCAGCTAAAGTATGACTGTTTTTACTCAAACTATTTTCATGTTTAAAACTCGCTATTCTTAAAAACTGAAAACACAACACTTAATTGCTTTGTGTACTGCATTGAATTACAGTTTTAAAGCCTGTAGCTTCGGAAAAAGTAAAAAGAAAAGATGTGTGTGAGTTTTTGGTTGTATGTTTGTAATTGAATTTCATCATCTGGACCCTATCACACTGTCTTTGTCCAGTGCACAACACATTTAGTCCAGTTTGGACAAGAATTGATGACAACCCCCTTTAGAAATAGAAAACAAATAGATTTGTTGTTGTTTTTGGACTGTAAAAAAATAATTTTACCACACACTGTATCAGTCTGGGTTATTAATGGACATATAGCCTACCAACCGATGACAATATGGATATTACACCAGAACTAATGGAAGAAAATACAAGAAATTATTCCTTAAGAGTCACAGGAAATTTCATTCTGCGCTTTCTGCTGCCTAGAGACAAAAGTGTATAAAAGAAACTTGTCATACGTCATCCGCGACAAACGGGACAAACCGAGTGACCCGAGCCACGGGTACCGGTGACATCACGCATCGGACCCCGGCACGCGCCACCGCGGAGAGTCCAATCACAGCTCGCGCTTTTACCCTCACGAGCGCGTGCTACAAACCGCTGCCTCCCCGGCGTCCATTCAAACCTCCCCAACCAACCGTTGTTGATCAGTGTTTATAGTATTCAGTTTCAGTCAGTGTGACAGGTGAGCGGCTGCGTGTAGAAAGTGAAATATTCTCCCTCCGGAAACGAATAAAGGTCAGTGTGCGCTTTATACGATAACTTTAAACGGGATCGATGTTTAAATCAATATCTTTCTGTCCTTTTTGTGGCGCGAGCGGTTGAGGGTCTGACACATCATGACCCTAGCACTATCTAAAGACGTTTAAAACAGACCCCCAACATGTTTTAGTGATTTTTTTTTTATTACATATATATGTAGATCTTTAAATTAATAAAGGGATACATACTTATGGATTGTTGTTGATATTCCGTCCGATACTGATCCTAAACTTCTCGACTGAACGCGAATTATGTTCACGCGCGTCTATTTACTAACCTTAGCAGTTGCTGAAACTATTAAAAAGGCTGTTGAAATGTACATATTTGGGTAAAAAATAAAAGTTGAATGTGCTTGGAGAGAGATTATCTGCAAGACACTCTTCAGACTTTAACAGGTTTATCAGGTTGAGACAGGTTTAACAGGTTGTTTAACGTTAACGAACGTTATAAGTTAACTTACCTCATTCTTTCTGAGTGAGTCTGTGATTCATACTCTGCTGTAATACTAAGGAATCAAATTATGATTATGAATGACACACAGAGACGCTTTTGTGTCTTATTGAGTGGGAGAGAGGTCATGAGATTGAGCTGTGGCAGGTAGGCCTATTTAACGTTAGTGAAGCCCTTTTCAACTTATGTCATTATTGTGCCTTTGCTTTAATAAGCCTATTCAGTTTCTTAAGCTTTGCTGCCTTGAGCTTGTATTTAGTTTTCAGTGTTTGAATTAATTAAATGGTGTCTGATCCAGTTCTGTTCTTCTCTCATTCTCATGCACAGCCTATGCAGAAGGTTTGCTGACAAGTAAACACAAGCTCGGATGATTCAATGAATGAACTGTTGCTCTGACAAACATGTCAGTCAGTTCTCCATCACTCAAGTTATGATTGTGTTTTATATAGCTAGAGATACACTGATACTTAACTACCCTGTCGATACCGATAGCTGATTATTCAGAATAATATCTGCCCAAACTGATACTGAGTTTGAAATATCTCCCAAATAATGTAGCAAACTACAGGGAACCCCCTCATTTGGTTTAGGCTATTACTATGTTATATGTTGAAAAAGCACAAACTATTAATAAAAACTGAAAAGTTTGTATGTAGCTCAGTTGCACATAAGGTAGTTTTCATACACACTTGTCTTCATGACAAATTTATTCCAACATGCATATAAAAAAATAACAGTAAATAAATAAAATAAAACAGTTAAATAAGCTCCTCACTCATGTTTTCATAACTTTCCTGTGGCAAATGCCACGTCATTGTTCACCTGCTGCTTGAAACACTTATTGATCAATTACATTAGACATGAATTATTCCGGTTATACAGGAGTACAGGAGTTAAATCTTAACCAATTGTGAAATCTGGTTGCATCACGCACATAAGGAGAATATTCACAGAGTTTATTCTAAACCTGCACACACTACAAGATTTGAAAATAATAGTTGATTTAAAATCATTTCAAACATGTTTGATATTGTCAGGCAATGTGTCCGTGAGCAGTTCGGGAAGTTTAAGATTTGATCCGTAAACGCTCACATTACCAGATAATCTGGGCTGGACATAGGAACCGACCGATGCCCTGGACATAAATTAGGATTTATCTCGCTTTTTAAACTATTTTTATGTCGCTTTTTTTACTATTACGTTTTTTTGTGTGTTATTGTGACGTTATCTTGCCCTACATTCAACCCAAGAGGGATTTTCTTCACACACACACACACAGTCTGAGTTGCAGTCTGAACACGTTTTTTTCCCCGCCCCCTTTTGATTGACAGCCGTCAGCCGATTGTGAAAATACTTGCTTTTATCGTCCGATACCAATTACTGGCAGACGCATCTGTGCTGTATTGAGCGAATGACATGAAAACGGTCAGAACATTTCTCACATTTTAACCCTAAATGGAAATCAATATATTTTGCATAAAGATTTGCATATATATTCCTATATATGACATTGTTTGAATTGCACTACCACTGAGCAATTCCAACACATGTTTTATTACGCTCATGTTGCCAGGAGTCAACAGTGTTCATTGAAATTGAATGAGTTTAGTTCTCATTACAGTAATGCAATGCAAACATTTTATAAAAAAGAAAAGAAAAAATGGTGCTCTCTGACAGGATTTGTGTGAAACGTGCTTTATTGTTATTATCATAAGTGCGTTTTTCTTTATGCAAAATAAAATTTTCTTTAACCATCCTTTTTTGCCAGACACTGGCTGCAGAAAACACACACAGATGATGGCCACAGATGCTCATATAGGGCACACAACGATGCACAGTAAAGCAGACACACTCTCTGTGTTACTTTAGTTTACACAACATGACACAATGGCAACTCTCCCCTCTCTCTCTGTTTCTCTTACTCAACCTCTTCTTCACTCCTGTATGAGTGCTGGTGGTATCAAACAATGATCCTTTCATTGGAAAGAGGAAGTAAATCTCGCCTCTCTTCACATAATGAATAGCAGCGATTTCAGATTTATCACACAAAACCATTTTCATCATAAATACCGAACACTGCTTCAGACCCACGATATTCAGCTCATGTTGTTGTGCAATGCTCTTACATGCTGCGTTAGATTTGCTGGTTAAGAGCATTCAGACTTGAGCTGGAATAACTCGCTTTATTTACACTGAAAAAAGACAGCTGTGACTCACTCAACGCTCAGAAAAAGATGGGTGTGGGGCGATGTACAGAAAAATTAACGATGACGAAAAAAAGGAGAGGCTTAAAATGTGTCGAGAACATCAAGGAACGGTTTACCCAAAAATAACAGTTTTAATTCATTCCAATCCAATGTTATATTATTTTAAGACAAAAGGAGGTCTCTTAAAGGAGAACTCCGGTCAATTTTAACATTGAGCTCAATTTTTAGTAAATTTGTCAATACAGAGAACAACGACAAAAATCGGTGTTGCCTACACTGTGTTATCTTCTTTTTAAAATTTGCACCCTATTGACTTCAATGGGGCAAGTTTTAAACCTGCTTTTATCCTCTTAACATCCTTGATGTGTCATTACAAGTGCCCAGCCATGTTGAGTGATTCTTTCAGAGTGAACACGAGTGAATCTGACTGCAGTAGATGTGAAAGATATTCATAAAAATTATGTTAATTCAACAAGCGCACATACCTGTATTTAAATCCTGTTTTCGGTCGAAGTCCACAGTAGTCGATTGTCGAGTTCACGCGCATAGGTTTAGTTACCAATGATCACGCGCGTGAACTCGACAATCGACTCCTTTAAGCAAAAAAAAAGCTTTTGTTTTCGAAATAATGAAAGTGGATAGACAAACTCTTAAAAAAAAAAGAAAACTGAAGAGAAAAAAAAACATTATAACATAAATAATAATAACATAATAACATTACTTAACATTGTGCATGACAAAAAGGCACCATTTTTTTAATTGAACTCAACTGCAAATCAGATTGGAGACTTAGCATTGATTAACAGCTTAAAGGTGCCCTAGAATGTGAAATTGAATTTAACTTGCCATAGTTAAATAACAATAGTTTAGTACATGGACATGACATACAGTGAGTTTCAAACACCATTGTTTTCTCCTTCTTGTTTAAATCTCGTTTTTGAAAAACACCCCTGAAAAACGGGCGAATCTCCACATAACACTTACTGTGACGTAACCGATGGGATCATTAATATGTACGCCTCCAAAATTTGAATAAGCCCTTTCAGAGATACGGTGCTACACAGAACTGCGCTGCGCAGGTGAAGCACACACGCACACAGACACACACACACACACACACACACACGCACGCACGAACGAACGAACGAACGCACATACACACACACACACACGCACACACGTGACTGTTAAGTTCGTACTGAAAATAATGAATAAACTTACCACTCCGAAACGTCCATTTGCCTTCTACAAACAACCGCTTGTTTGAACAAACAAACTTGTCGTCTGAAACCGGCTCAAACATATACGGTTGTACACCGAGTCTCTCCATTTGCACGTCGTACCTGTTTGCTGTGACTCTCTGAGCTCTTGTAATTAGCCCGCAGTGAAAGAGCCAATCAGAGCAGAACTCCTCATTACTATTCATGACCCTTCCAAATAAGGTAAAAACAGACCATTTCATTCTAGGGCCAATTTATAGGGTTGGAAATTGACCTGTATAACCTTTTCTGGACATTTTAAATGGCTTTTTAAGCCACATACCCTCTATGTAGATATCAGGGACAAAATTAAAATATTATTTCAACACATTCTAGGGCACCTTTAAATTATAGTGTTTCTCCCACAAAGCTATTGTATTGTACAAAACAATAGTACACACAACTTTTAATGGTGCTTTTGTAAAATTAGCTTGACTGTAAAATTAAAATTGAATATAATATTTATCACCATCCCCTTTCATTGTGCATCTCACAGGAAGAAAACAAATGATAAGATCTAAATAACAAAACCTTGATTGTAAAACTTTCTATTCTGGATAGCAGAGCAGAGTTGGGCAGCAGCGGATGATCTTAGAGACTGTCATGCATTTGCTGAGTTATTCATGAGATCCTTGAGAATGTATGAAAGGGATATTTGAGGCCTTGCCCTTACAGACACTGATGAGTGAGTGTGAATAATGAATGACATCTGCAGGAATAGCTTCCGTAGATCTTGCTCGGTGGGCGTTGTGTGCATGAATACAGAAATATTCCTGGATATTTGATCTGCTGTGCATATATATGCAAACACTGGGGATTATTTGACTAATACTCATATTGGTTCTGTATTCTTTTAGTTTAATTGACACTGTATGTTGAATCTTATTGCTTCTTTTTCTGACTTTGTAGTGAGAACTGAGGTAAACACTCTTAGAAGAAAAGGTTTATAAAGAAGCTTAATTTAGTCCCTTTCACACCAAGAACGATAACCTATATTATTTTCCACACCAGCACATGAAATCGTTCTGTCTATTTTTAAGCACACTGCAATTTTGTCATCTGCCGTTTTAAATGCTCCAGCTCTTTAAACCAGGATGGATTTTGATTCGCTGTCAACATTTGTATTGTTTATCGGGGGAAAAAAAAGTTAGAAAAGTTATTCCAACGGTATCGTTTGTGGTGTGGACTCTGCTGTTCTTTTCTATTTATATAACGATTTCTTTTTATCGTTATTGTTATCGTCCTTGGTGTGAACAAGGGCCTTAAAGGGTTCAGTCAGGCGCCTCATATATGATAATTGTATGGATTTTAATTAGATACTTTTAATTAATTCTTCATTTTAATTAAATTATATGAATTAAACAGCTCGTAAACACTTCACTAGAGAAAAAAAAATGAAAGTACTATGCAGTTATTTGAGACATTTCTCCTTATATCCTTTCTGGCATAAAGATTTCTTCACACTTTAGTCAAGTACACTATAGGCCTAGTTCTATTTAGAACCCCAAATGACCATTCCATTCTAAGAGTGTATTTGTGTTTTGTGATGTAATCATGGGAGGCTGGTTGTGATGTCACAATATGGGCAAAAATAGATTTGATCCCTTGTGTTATTAGGCTAATGTTGGGTAACACCTTATTTTACAGTGTCCTTGTTACATGTACTTACCATAGTAATAACAGTAAATTATGCATAATTACATGCAACTAACCCTCAACCAAATCCTAACCCTAGGTTAGTAAGTACATGTAGTTAATTAATATTACTCAGTACTTAAATATATAATTACACCGTAATAATGACACCTTAAAATAAAGTGTAACTAATGTTGCAATGTCAGATTATGCTCTTCAGCCCTGGGTAGATGATCCGCCTTGTCCGTGTTTTGTTAATTGTCAAGCAGACATGTCAATCTTATTATTAATAATACAGGATTTAATTTAGGGACCCGGGTGGCTTCAGGACCACGGACAGCTTCGACCAGTGACACAACCCCCCACTTCCTCAGCCATGCCACTGCACATTCATGTCATACATACTCACTATTCTATATTCATATTTTGAATTATTATTATATTTTCTGGTTTTTATTTGAGTAATTTTATTATGTGTTTTTTGTCATTTTTATTAGTTTTTGTTTTTAAAAATATTTCTAAATTATTTTAATTTCATGCCATTGTAACTTGATTGTGTCGAGGCTTCGGTTCCAGTTATTTTAGTTGTACACAAACAAAAAGCTGCTTGATATTGCAAACTGTTTCTTGTTATCATATTATTTTAATTCATTATCGTAATCATAAACACACTGATTTGATAATTTACAGCATTTTTGTTATTCTTCCCGTGCCCACACAATCACAGAAAATAGCTTACTAAATGCCAACAATCGATTTAATTAATTAATGATAATCTTTATCCCCCCCCCCCCCCCCCATAAAATAATATTAACATTATATTCACGAAATGAAGTCATTACTCACTTATAACACTTATTCACTTATGTATCACTCACAGTTCTCATTGATGCTTAAACGAACGTTTAGTGCCATTAAAGGCAAATCGCATTGGTTCTTGTGTGTCACATGATTGATCACAGTGCAGCTTGGTCATCTCTGGCGGAAAGTGATAGAAAGAAAGTCAGTTCCTCACACAAAGCTCATGTGCCGAGAAGACTTTGAATTAAGCACACAAGTTGTGTGTTTTTTTTCCCACTTTAAAATGTCCTATGAAAAACTGTACAATTTTTATATTGTGTCTGTATCTCCTTTTGTGTTCCATGCAAAAAACAACAGCATATGAGTTTAGTCAAAGAAGTCGCTTTAAAGGGATTGTTGACCCAAAAATTTAAATTGTCTTCATGTACTCACCCTCAAGTTGTTTCAAACCTGCATGAGTTTCTTTCTTCTGTTGAACACAAAATAATATATTTAAAGGATTTTGGGAACCAGACAGTTGATGGACCCCATAGACTTCCATAGTATTTATTTTCTTCTCACTATGGAAGTTAATAGGGTCCATCAACTTTTTGATTTCTTCTTTTGTGTCCAAATATTTGTTTTTTATGGTTTTAGTTAACAAAAATAAATAACCCTGACCCACGCTCACAAAAACTCATGCACATGCTTAGTTTTTTAATGTCACCTTTCACCCACTTTTGGATTTGTGCAGAAATCTGGGCTGTTGTGAAACGTTACACACCTCTATATTGGCGACTTTCAAATCTGTTGTTAAATTGTGAAATTTCCATCTAACAAGTAATCGCCCATGATCGTTTGGTTTATGATCGTTTGAATGCTGTTCAAGTGTTAGTGTGTTGTTTAACAGCATGGAAGATTGACTGCTTGTTTTTCTTGTTTAGAAACAAAGCTTCACTGACACATCGGAGAGGAGAAGAAAAGAAGAGGAGGAAGTGACATCCTAACTTTCCATTTCATTCTGTCAGTATGAGGCTGAAGCAGGATGTGAGTCCAGTAGTGGTCTTCATATTCAGATTGGTGGTTTGGCTTTACTCTCTCATCTCTTACCTGCCGTACCTGTTGCTGAGGTCGTCCGAATCGCAATCGTTCTCCGAGTGTTCGCGGAGGGTGAAAGGCCGATCCCTGAGCGCACACCCGTCGGGACCGTACCGGGATGTCGGAGCGCTGAGGGGGCTGGCAATGTGCCTACAGCCCGGGGTGGACACACTCGATCGGGTGTTTGAATCAACCGCAAGCCGCCATCCTGACCTCGACTGCCTGGGCACCAGAGAGTTGCTGAGCGAGGAAGACGAAGGTCAGGAGGATGGAAGAGTCTTCAAGAAGGTGTGTATCGTCTGAAAGTCCTTTGGCCTTTCAAAACTCTTGGATGTGTTGAAGGAGCAATGCTTTTGTAATCCCCCCGATAACGATTGTTCTACCAATCAACTATCGGCACCGATATATCGGCAATATATCGGTTGACCTCTAGTTGACTAGTCATCCACCAATGGATTAATCATTGAAAACATGCTTAAAAAACACTGAAAACTTGCTCATCAATTAAGGAAAAATATTATATTATAAAAGTATTGAATTAGACTCAAAATTAAATGTACGCTGCTTAGTGTATGCTACTTTTGGGTGGAAATGACTGTATAGTAATTAGTAGTAAGCCTACACTACTGGCCAAAAGTTTGAAATAATTGTATATATTACAAATCATTTTTTTTATGTTTTTTGAAAGAAGTCTCTTCTGCTCACAAAGGCTGTATTTATTTTATCAAAAATGCAGTAAAAACAGTGAAGTATTATTACAATTTAAGACTTCTATGTGAATATATTTTAAAAATGTAATTTATTCCTGTGATCAAAGCTGAATTTTAAGCATTATTACTCCAGTCTTCAGCGTCACATAATCCTTCAGAAATCATTCTATGCTGTTGAGTTATTATCAGTTATTATTGGGGCTCAATTAAAAATAATGGGTTTTTATCAATGTTGAAATGTAATTTTTTTCCTCAGAATTCTTTGATGAATAGAAAGTTCAAGACAAGAACAGTATTTATTTAATTTTTAAAAAAAAAATTTAACATCGCAAATGTCTTTACTGTCACTTTTGATAAATGTAATGCATCCTTGCTGAATAAAAGCATTAATTTAATAAATTACACTTAAAAAATATATTCACATAGAAAACAGTTGTCTTAAATTGTAATAATATTTCACAATAATACAGTTTTTACTGTATTTTTGGTAAAATTAATGCAGCCTTGATGAGCATATTAAGATAAAATAAAATAAATCTTAATGAAGTTTTGACCGATAGTGTGTATTCAAAATATTGGATAAATGTAATAAACATAAAATTGGGCCTAAAGTTAATGAGCTGATCTCATAAGTGTGATGATTTCTGAATGACATGTTTTAATAACTTTATAAATGGTCTGAGTGGAGTGGACCAATAAGGGAGGTTTGTTTTGTGTTGCGTGGGTGGGTGTGTGTCTACATAATAGGCCTACATTAAACTCTGTTCAAAAGCACAGAGAAAATCTTGTTTTCCATGTTAAGTCAAGCAGCCTGTAACAAACCGACCTGCAGCATGTGAATGATCTCTCAGTTCGGATGCTAATCCTATTGTCCAGCGCTGGAGCAGCTCATATAGTAATAATATTCTCCTGTGTTGCTGCTGTTACTTAACTAAAGCTGCCAGACATGTGCTGCTGTTGTGCAAGATGAGAAGGGCTTGAGTATGCATCCCGAACAACTGCTGCTGGGTGTTTCTTTCTGCTTGCTGCATTGCTTTTGTTCTAACATTGTTTAAGAGAGTGCTCTACACAAACCTGATACCTGATGCACTTTTGTGGCATTTTTTTTTTTTTTTCTGAAGGGACCATTTTCCATCCTCTTTTGAATTTATCAGGCTGCTTTTATATCTGTATCTTCAAGATTAATATTATGTAAATGACTGGAAATTCTCTGGATGTAAAAACAATGACAACTTCCTTACACAGTTTCTGAATACTGAACAGGCATATATATAAATGTTTAAATATATACTGTGTAAATAGACTGTGGATGGATTTTTCAAGTTGATTTGTCCTGTGCACAAAAAAAAAAAAATCATGACAAATTTTACATTTAAATGCTTATAAAGAGGCATGGGTATTATATAGCAGTACTTTACAGTAGATATAGAAAAATAAGTATACTGTTCTCAATAATAATTATACTTTGCCTGTAAAAGTTAACAGATTAAACAGATTTTTCTTGCTATTTTGAACTATTTTGCTTTTTTTTATTAAGCAACATTTCCTAGATCTTTAATTGTGAAGGTCAGACAGAGGGTTTAAAATGTACAACTATAGGTGCGTCCCCATTCGCTATTCTATGCCTATGTGTAGTATATCAATAGTGTGAGTAGTGTGTTGTTCACTGTTACAACTTTTTGACTAATTTTTCAAATAAAAGATTTCCTGTATTTTAAATCAATTAACTTTTGCTTAAAAATAATGAAAAATGCCCTAATCCATCTTAGTTTTAAAAAAGGTCACCCCAGATAAAAAATAGGAGCAATCATGCAACAAATGTTACTGCTTGTGCTTATAAGTAAGTAGCACTTCTTAACTTTCTGGAACTTTCTAGGGCTGTTCAGGACCGTTTAGAACTTTCTAGAACTGTTTGGAACTTTATATAACTGTTTAGAACTTTCTGGAACTTTATAGAACTGTTTGGAACTTTCTAGAACTGTTTAGAAATTTCTGGAACTTTATAGGACTGTTTAGAACGTCCTAGAACTGTTTAGAACTTTCTTGAATTTTCTAGGTCTGTTTAGAATTTTCTGAAAATCTGTTTTTCTAGAACAATCCAAATCTTGGTATACATGAGAGAGGGAGCTTTATAAGCA